>NW_027514073.1:0-100678 GCF_048772815.1 Callospermophilus lateralis
ACGAGTTTCAAAAATACCAGCAAATATTTTTTCACCCAATCTTGATGATACGTGGTGGTAATGACAAGTACACCAATCCCACTTGGCTCTCCAAATTTTGTTCTTCTAGGTTGAAGCGTTCGTTTACAGTAGCAGTTTTTATTTTTAGGTTTCACTCTGTTCTCTCCTATATAGATAGATGAATTTGGAACTCTAAATTTAACATGGTTTGTAGTAGCTCTTTGAAACTTGACAAAATATAGGAGTTCTCAGTTTTGTCTCTATGGTTTGTTTCCTCTTCAAGTAGCCCAAGGCACAGACTGTGGAAAAGCATGTTCATTGAGAGGGATTTCCAAGCTTCTAAGAAATAACGAGTTTCCAAAATACCAGTAAATATTTTTTCCCCCAATCTTGATGATACTTGGTTGTAATGATCAGTACACAAATCGCACTTGGCTCACCAAATTTTCTTCTTCTAGGTTTAAGCGTTCGTCTACAGAAGCAATTTTTATATTTAGGTTTCACTCTGTTCTCTCCTATATAGATAGATGAGTTTGGAACACTAAATCCAACATGGTTTGTAGTAGCTCTTTGAAACTTGACAAAATAAATGAGTTCTCAGTTTTGTCTCTATGGTTTGTTTCCTCTTCAAGTAGCCCTAAGCAGAGACTGTGGAAAAGCACTTTCATTGAGAGGGGTTGCCAAGCTTCCAAGAAATTACGAGTTTCCGAAATACCAGCAAATATTTTTTCACCCGATCTTGATGATACTTGGTGGTAATGATCAGTCCACAAATCCCACTTGGCTTACCAAATTTTGTTCTTCTAGGTTGAAGCGTTCGTCTACAGTAGTGGTTTTTATATTTAGGTTTCACTCTGATCTCTCCTATATAGATACATGAATTTGGAACTCTAAATGTAACATGGTTTGTAGTGACTCTTTGAAACTTGACAAAATAAAGTAGTTCTCAGTTTTGTCTCTATGGTTTGTTTCTTCTTAAAGTAGCCCTAGGCACAGACTGTCATAAAGCATTTGAATTGAAAGGGGTTGCCAAGCTTCCAAGAAATATCGAGTTTCTGAAATACCAGCAAATATTTTTTCACCAAATTTTATGATACTTCGTGGTAATGATCGGTACACAAATCACACTTGACTCCCCAAATTTTGTTCTGCTAGTTTGAAGCGTTCGTTTACAGTAGCAGTTTATATTTTTAGGTTTCCGTCTGTTCTCTCTTAAATAGATAGATGAATTTGGAACTCTAAATTCAACATGGTTTGTAGTAGCTCTTTGAAACTTGACAAAATAAAGGAGTTCTCAGTTTTTTCTCTATGATTTGTTTCCTCTTCAAGTAGCCCCTAGCAGAGACTGTGGAAAAGCACTTTCATTGAAAGGGGTTGCCAAGGTTCCAAGAAATTACGAGTTTCCGAAATACCAGCAAATATTTTTTAACCCAATCTTGATGATTCGTGGTGGTAATGACAAGTACACAAATCCCACTTGGCTCATCAAATTTTGCTCTTCTAGATTTAAGCGTTAGTTTAGAGTAGCAGTTTTTATTTTTAGGTTTCCCTATGTTCTCTCGTATATACATAGATGAATTTGGAACTCTAAATCCAACATGGTTTGTACTAGCTCTTTGAAACTTGACAAAATAAAGGAGTTCTCAGTTTTGTCTCTATGGTTTGTTTCCTCTTCAAGTAGCCCTAAGCAGAGACTGTGGAAAAGCACTTTCATTGAGAGGGGTTGCCAAGCTTCCAAGAAATTACGAGTTTCCGAAATACCAGCAAATATTTTTTAACCCAATCTTGATGATTCCTGGTGGTAATGACAAGTACACAAATCCCACTTGGCTCATCAAATTTTGCTCTTCTAGATTTAAGCGTTAGTTTACAGTAGCAGTTTTTATTTTTAGGTTTCCCTATGTTCTCTCGTATATACATAGATGAATTTGGAACTCTAAATCCAACATGGTGTACTAGCTCTTTGAAACTTGACAAAATAAAGGAGTTCTCAGTTTTGTGTCTATGGTTTGTTTCCTCTTCAAGTAGCCCTAGGCACAGACTGTGGAAAAGCACTTTCATTGAGAGGGGTTGCCAGGCTTCTAAGAATTAAGGATTTTCCGAAATACCAGCAAATAGTTTTTCATCCAATCTTGATGATACTTGGTGGTCATGATCAGTACACAAATCCCACTTGGATCACCAAATTTTGTTTTTTTAGGTTCAAGCGTTCGTCTATAGTAGCAGTTTTTATATTTAGGTTTTCCTCTGTTCTCTCCTATATAGATAGATGAATTTGGAACTCTAAATCCAACATAGTTGTCGTAGGTGTTTGAAACTTGACAAAATAAAGGAGTTCTCAGTTTTGTCTCTATGATTTGTTTCCTCTTCAAGTAGCCCTAACCAGAGACTGTGGAAAAGCACTTTCATTGAGAGGGGTTGCCAAGCTTCTAAGAAATAACGAGTTTCTGAAAGACCAGCAAATATTTTTTCACCCAATCTTGATGATACTTGGTGGTAATGATCATTACACAAATCCCACTTGGCTTACCAAATTTTGTTCTTCTCAGTTCAAGCGTTCGTCTACAGTAGCAGTTTTTATATTTTGGTTTCACTCTGGTCTCTCCTATATAGATAGATGAATTTGGAACTCTCAATCCAACATGGTTTGTAGTAGCTCTTTGAAACTTGACAAAATAAAGGAGTTCTCAGTTTCTGTCTATGGTTTGTTTCCTCTTTAAGTAGCCCTAGGCACAGACTGTGGAAAAGCAGTTTTAATGAGAGGAGTTGCCAAGCTTCTAAGAAATAACGAGTTTCCGAAATACAAGCAAATATTTTTTCACCCAATCTTGATGATACCTGGTGGTAATGATCAGTACACAAATCCCACGTGGTTCACCAAATTTTGTTCTTCTAGGTTGAAGCGTACGTCTACAGTAGCAGTTATAATATTTAGGTTTCCCTCTGTTCTCTCCTATATAGATAGATAAATTTGGAACTCTGAATCCAACATGGTTTGTAGTAGCTCTTTGAAACTTGACAAAATAAAGAAGTTCTCAGTTTTGTCTCTATGGTTTGATTCCTCTTCAACTAGCCCTAGGCACAGACTGTGGAAAAGCACTTTCATTGAAAAATGTTGCTATGCTTCCAAGAAATAACGAGTTTCCAAAACACCAGCAAATATTTTTTCACATAATCTTGATGATAGTTGGTGGTAATGATCGGTACACAAATCCCACTTGACTCACCAAATTTTGTTCTTGTAGTTTAAAGCGTTCATTTACAGTAGCAGTTTATAATTTTAGGTTTCCCTCTGTTCTCTCCTATATACATAGATAGATGAATTTGGAACTCTAAATTCAACATGGTTTGTAGTAGCTCTTTGAAACTAGAGGAAATAAAGGAGTTCTCAGTTTTGTCTCTGTGATTTGTTTCCTCTTCTAGTACCCCTTAGCAGAGAATGTGGAAAAGCACATTCATTGAAAGGGGTTGCCAAGCTTCCAAGAAATTACGAGTTTCCGAAATACCAGCAAATATTTTTTCACTCAATCTTGATGATACCTGGTGGTAATGACAAGTACACAAATCTCACTTGGCTCACCAAGTTATGTTCTTCTAGGTTGAAGCGTTCGTTTACAGTAGTAGTTTTTATTTTTAGTTTTCACTTTGTTCTATCCTATATCGATAGATGAATTTGGAACTCTAAATCCAACATGGTTTGTAGTAGCTCTTTGAAACTTGACAAAATAAAGGAGTTCTCAGTTTTTTCTCTATAGTTTGTTTCTTCTTCAAGTAGCCCTAGACACAGACTGTGGAAAAGCAGTTTTCTTGAGAGGGTTTGCCAAGCTTCTAAGAAATAACGAGTTTCCGAAATACCAGTAGATATTTTTTCACCCAATCTTGATGATACTTGGTGGTAATGATCAGTACACAAATCCCACTTGGCTCACCAAATTTTGTTCTTCTAGGTTGAAGCGTTCGTCTAAAATAGCAGTTTATATTTTTAGGTTTCACTTTGTTCTCTCCTATACAGATAGATGAATTTGGAACTCTAAATCCAACATGGTTTGTAGTAGCTCTTTGAAACTTGAGAAAATAAAGGAGTTCTCAGTTTTGTCTCTATGATTTGTTTCCTCTTCAAGTAGCGCTAAGCAGAGACTGTGGAAAAGCACTTTCATTGAAAGGGGTTGCCAATCATCCAAGAAATTACGAGTCTCCGAAATACCAGCAAATATTTTTTCACTCAATCTTGATGATACGTGGTGGTAATGACAAGTACACAAATCTCACTTGGCTCACCAAATTTTGTTCTTCTAGGTTGAAGCGTTCGTTTACAGTAGCAGTTTTTATTTTTAGGTTTTACTTTGTTCTCTCCTATATACATAGATAGATGAATTTGGAACTCTAAATCCAACATGGTTTGTAGTAGCTCTCTGAAACTTGACAAAATAAAGATGTTCTCAGTTTTCTCTCTATGGTTTGTTTCTTCTTCAAGTAGCCCTATGCGGAGACTGTGGAAAAGCACTTTCATTGAGAGGGGTTGCCAAGCTTCTAAGAAATAACGAGTTTCCGAAATACCAGCAAATATTTTTTCACCCGATCTTGATGATACTTGGTGGTAATGATCAGTCCACAAATCCCACTTGGCTCACCAAATTTTGTTCTTCTAGGTTTAAGCGTTCGTCTACAGTAGTGGTTTTTATATTTAGGTTTCACTCTGATCTCTCTTATATAGATAGATGAATTTGCAACACTAAATTCAACATGGTTTGTAGTGGCTCTTTGAAACTTGACAAAAAAGTAGTTCTCAGTTTTGTCTCTATGATGTGTTTCCTCTTCAGGTAGCCCTAAGCAGAGACTGTGGAAAAGCACTTTCATTGAGACGGGTTGCCAAGCTTCCAAGAAATTACGAGTTTCCGAAATACCAGCAAATATTTTTTCACCCAATCTGGATGATACGTGGTGGTAATGACAAGCACACAAATCCCACATGACTCACCAAATTTTGTTCTTCTAGGTTGAAGCGTTCTTTTACAGTAGCAGTTTTTATTTTTAGGTTTCACTCTGTTCTCTCTTTATAGATAGAAGAATTTGGACCTCTAAATCCAACATGGTTTGTAGTAGCTCTTTGAAAATTGACATAATAAAGTAGGTATCAGTTTTGTCTCTATGATTTGTTTCCTCTTCAAGTAGCCATAGGCAAAGAGTGTGGAAAAGCACTTTCATTGAAAAAGGTTCCTAAGCTTCCAAGAAATAACGAATTTCCGAAAAACAAGCAAATATTTCTTCACCCAATCTTGATGATACCTGGTGGTAATGATCAGTACACAAATCCCACGTGGCTCACCAAATTTTCTTCTTCTAGGTTGAAGCGTACGTCTACAGTAGCATCTATAATATTTAGGTTTCCCTCTGTTCTCTCCTATATAGATAGATAAATTTGGAACTCTGAATCCAACATGGTTTGTAGTAGCTCTTTGAAACTTGAGAAAATAAAGAAGTTCTCAGTTTTGTCTCTTTGGTTTGTTTCCTTTTCAATTAGCCCTAGGCACAGTCTGTGGAAAAGCACTTTCATTGAAAAATGTTGCTATGCTTCCAAGGAATAACGAGTTTCCGAAATACCAGCAAATATTTTTTCACCCAATCTTGATGATAATTGGTGGTAATGATCGGTACACAAATCCCACTTGACTCACCAAATTTTGTTCTTGTAGTTTGAAGCGTTCGTTTACAGTAGCAGTTTATATTTTTTGGTTTCCCTCTGTTCTGTCCTATATAGGTTGATTAATTTGGAACTCTAAATCCAACATGGTTTGTAGTAGCTCTTTGAAACTTGACAAAATAAAGGAGTTCACAGTTTTGTCTCTCTTGTTTCTTTCCTCTTCAATTAACCCTAGGCACAGACTGTGGAAAAGAAATTTCATTGAGAGGGGTTGCCAAGCTTCTAAGAAATAACGAGTTTCCGAAATACCAGCAAATATTTTTTCACCCAATCTTGATGATACCTGGTGGTAATGATCAGTACACAAATCCCACTTGGCTCATCAAAGTTCGTTCTTCTAGGTTGAAGCGTTCGTCTACAGTCACAGTTTTTATATGTAGGTTTCACTCTGTTCTCTCTTATATAGATAGATGAATTTGCAAGACTAAATTCAACATGGTTTGAAGTAACTCTTTGAAAATTGACAAAATAATGTAGTTCTCAGTTTTTTCTCTATGGTTTGTTTCCTCTTTAAGTAGTCGTAGGCACAGACTGTGGAAAAGCACTTTCATTGAGAGGGGTTGCCAAGCTTCTAAAAAATAACGAGTTTCCGAAATACCAGCATATATTTTTCACTTAATCTTGATGATACCTGGTGGTAATGATCAGTACACAAATCCCACTTGGCTCACCAAATTATGTTCTTCTAGGTTTAAGCGTTCATCTACAGTAGCAGTTTTTATATGTAGGTTTTACTCTGTTCTCTTTTATATATATAGATGAATTTGGAACGCTAAATACAACATGGTTTGTAATAGATCTTTGAAACTTGACAAAATAAAGAAGTTCTCAGTTGTGTCTCTATGGTTTGTTTCTTCTTCAAGTAGCCCTAGGCACAGACTGTCGTAAAGCATTTGAAATGAAAGGGGTTGCCAAGCTTCCAAGAAATATCGAGTTTCCGAAATACCAGCAAATATTTTTTCACCCAATTTGATGATACTTCGTGGTCCTGATCGGTACACAAATCACACTTGACTCCCCAAATTTTGTTCTTCTAGTTTGAAGCGTTCGTTTACAGTAGCAGTTTATATTTTTAGGTTTCCCTGTGTTCTCTCTTATATAGATAGATGAATTTGGAACTCTAAATTCAACATGGTTTGTAGTAGATCTTTGAAACTTGACAAAATAAAGAAGTTCTCAGTTTTGTCTCAATGATTTGTTTCATCCTCAAGTAGCCCTAGGCAGAGACTGTGGAAAAGCACTTTCATTGAGAGGGGTTGCCAAGCTTCTAAGAAATAACGAGTTTCTGAAATACCAGCAAATATTTTTACACCCAATCTTGATGATACTTGGTGGTAATGATCATTACACAAATCCCACTTGGCTTACCAAATTTTGTTCTTCTCGGTTCAAGCCTTCGTCTACAGTAGCAGTTTTTATATTTTGGTTTCACTCTGGTCTCTCCTATATAGATAGATGAATTTGGAACTCTAAATCCAACATGGTTTGTAGTAGCTCTTTGAAACTTGACAAAATAAAGGAGTTCTCAGTTTTGTCTCTATGGTTTGTGTCCTCTTTAAGTAGCCCTAGGCACAGACTGTGGAAAAGCAGTTTTAATGAGAGGGGTTGCCAAGCTTCTAAGAAATAACGAGTTTCCGAAATACCAGCAAATATTTTTTCACACATATGATGATACTTGGTTTTAATGATCGGTACACATTTCCCACTTGACTCACCAAATTTTGTTCTTCTAGTTTGAAGCGTTTGTATACAGTAGCAGTTTATATTTTTAGGTTTCCCTCTGTTCTATCCTATATAGATAAATGAAATTGGAACTCTAAATCCAACATGGTTTGTAGTAGCTTTTTGAAACTTGACAAAATATAGTTCTCAGTTTTGTCTCTATGATTTGTTTCCACTTCAAGTAGCCCTAAGCAGAGACTGTGGAAGAGCACTTTCCTTGAAAGGGGTTGCCAAGCTTCCAAGAAATTACGAGTTTCTGAAATACCAGCAAATATTTTTTCACCCAATCTGGATGATACGTGGTGGTAATGACAAGCACACAAATCCCACATGACTCACCAAATTTTGTACTTCTCGGTTGAAGCGTTCGTTTACAGTAGCAGTTTTTATTTTTAGGTTTCACTCTGTTCTCTCCTGTATAGATAGATGAATTTGGACCTCTAAATCCAACATGGTTTGTAGTAGCACATTGAAACTTGACAACATAAAGGAGTTATCAGTTTTGTCTTTATGGTTTGTTTCCTCTTCTAGTAGCCCTAGGCAAAGACTGTGGAAAAGCATTTTCATTGAGAGGGGTTGCCAAGCTTCTAAGAAATATTGAGTTTCTGAAATACCAGCAAATATTTTTTTACCCAATATTGATGATACTTGGTGGTAATGATAAGTACACAAATCCCACTTGGCTCACCAAGTTTTGTTCTAGGTTTCAACATTCGTCTACAGTAGCAGTTTTTATATTTAGGTTTCACTCTGTTCTCTCCTATATAGATAGATGAATTTGGAACTCTAAATCAAACATGGTTTGTAGTAGCTCTTTGAAATTTGACAAAATAAAGGAGTTCTCAGTTTTGTCTCAATGATTTGTTTCATCTTCAAGTAGCCCTAAGCAGAGACTGTGGAAAAGCATTTTCATTGAGAGGGGTTGCCAAACTTCAAAGAAATAACGAGTTTCCGAAATACCAGCAAATATTTTTTCACCCAATCTTGATGATACTTGGTGGTAATGATCGGTACAACAAATCCCACTTGACTAACCAAATTTTGTTCTTCTAGTTTGAAGCGTTTGTTTACAGTAGCAGATTATAATTTTAGGTTTCCCTCTGTTCTCTCCTATATAGATAGATGAATTTGGAACTCTAAATCCAACATGGTTTGTATTAGCTCTTTGAAACTTGACAAAATAAAGGAGTTCTCAGTTTTTTCTCTATGATTTGTTTCCTCTTCAAGTAGCCCTAAGCAGAGACTGTGGAAAAGCACTTTCATTGAAAGGGGTTGCCAAGCTTCCAAGAAATTACGAGTTTCCGAAATACCAGCAAATATTTTTTTCATTCAATCTTGATGATACGTGGTGGTAATGACAAGTACACAAATCTCACTTGGCTCACCAAATTTGTTCTTCTAGGTTGTAGCGTTCGTTTACAGTAGCAGTTTATATTTTTAGGTTTCCCTCTGTTCTCTCTTATATAGATAGATGAATTTGGAACTCTAAATCCAACATGGTTTGTAATAGCTCTTTGAAACTTGACAAAATAAAGGAGTTCTCAGTTTTGTCTCAATGATTTGTTTCATCTTCAAGTAGCCCTAAGCAGAGACTGTGGAAAAGCACTTTCATTGATAGGGGTTGCCAAACTTCAAAGAAATAACGAGTTTCCGAAATACCAGCAAATATTTTTTCACCCAATCTTGATGATACTTGGTGGTAATGATCGGTACACAAATCCCACTTGACTAACCAAATTTTGTTCTGCTAGTTTGAAGCGTTTGTTTACAGTAGCCGATTATAATTTTAGGATTCCCTCTGTTCTCTCCTATATAGATAGATGAATTTGGAACTCTAAATCCACATGGTTTGTAGTAGCTCTTTGAAACTTGACAAAATAAAGGAGTTCTCAGTTTTTTCTCTATGATTTGTTTTCTCTTCAAGTAGCCCTAAGCAGAGACTGTGGAAAAGCACTTTCATTGAAAGGGGTTGCCAAGCTTCCAAGAAATTACGAGTTTCCGAAATACCAGCAAATATTTTTTTCATTCAATCTTGATGATACGTGGTGGTAATGACAAGTACACAAATCTCACTTGGCTCACCAAATTTGTTCTTCTAGGTTGTAGCTCGTTTACAGTAGCAGTTTTTATATGTAGGTTTCACTCTGTTCTCTCTTATATAGATAGATGAATTTGGAACTCTAAATCCAACATGGTTTGTAGTAGCTCTTTGAAACTTGACAAAATAAAGAAGTTCTCAGTTTTGTCTCTATCGTTTGTTTCTTCTTCAAGTAGCCCTAGGCAGAGCCTGTGGAAAAGCACTTTCATTGAGAGGGGTTTCCAAGCTTCTAAGAAATAACGAGTTTCTGAAATACCAGCAAATATTTTTTCACCCAATCTTGATGATACTTGGTGGTAATGATCATTACACAAATCCCACTTGGCTTACCAAATTTTGTTCTTCTCGGTTCAAGCGTTCGTCTACAGTAGCAGTTTTTATATTTTGGTTTCACTCTGGTCTCTCCTATATAGATAGATGAATTTGGAACACTAAATCCAACATGGTTTGTAGTAGCTCTTTGAAACTTGACAAAATAAAGGAGTTCTCAGTTTTGTTTCTATGGTTTGTTTCCTCTTTAAGTAGCCCTAGGCACAGACTTGGAAAAGCAGTTTTAATGAGAGGGGTTTCCAAGCTTCTAAGAAATAACAAGTTTCCGAAATACAAGCAAATATTTTTTCACAAAATCTTGATGATACCTGGTGGTAATGATCAGTACACAAATCCCACGTGGCTCACCAAATTTTGTTCTTCTAGGTTGAAGCGTACGTCTACAGTAGCAGTTATAATATTTAGGTTTCCCTCTGTTCTCCTCTATATAGATAGATAAATTTGGAACTCTGAGTCCAACATGGTTTGTAGTAGCTCTTTGAAACTTGACAAAATAAAGGAGTTCTCAGTTTTTTCTCTATGATTTGTTTCCTCTTCAAGTAGCCCCTAGCAGAGACTGTGGAAAAGCACTTTCATTGAAAGGGGTTGCCAAGCTTCCAAGAAATTAGGAGTTTCCGAAATACCAGCAAACATTTTTTCACTCAATCTTGATGATACGTGGTGGTAATGACAAGTACACAAATCTCACTTGGCTCCCCAAATTTTGTTCTTCTAGGTTGAAGCGTTCGGATACAGTAGCTGTTTATATTTTTAGGTTTCACTTTCTTCTCTCCTATACAGATAGATGAATTTGGAACTCTAAATCCAACATGGTTTGTAGTAGCTCTTTGAATCTTGACAAAATAAAGGTGTTCTCAGTTTTCTCTCTATGGTTTGTTTCTTCTTCAAGTAGCCCTATGCAGAGACTGTGGAAAAGCACTTTCATTGAGAGGGGTTGCCAAGCTTCCAAGAAATTATGAGTTTCCGAAATACCAGCAAATATTTTTTCACCCAATCTTGATGATACTTGGTGGTAATGATCAGTCCACAAATCCCACTTGGCTCACCAAATTTTGTTCTTCTAGGTTTAAGCGTCCGTCTACAGTAGTGGTTTTTATATTTAGGTTTCACTGTGATCTCTCCTATATAGATAGATGAATTTCTAACTCTAAATCCAACATGGTTTGTAGTGGCTCTTTGAAACTTGACAAAATAAAGTAGTTCTCAGTTTTGTTGCTATGGTTTCTTTCCTCTTCAAGTAGCCCTAGGCACAGACTGTCGTAAAGCATTTGAATTGAAAGGGGTTGCCAAGCTTCCAAGAAATATCGAGTTTCCGAGATACCAGCAAATATTTTTTCACCCTATCTTGATGATAGTTGGTGGTAATGATCGGGACACAAATCCAACTTGACTCACCAAATTTTGTTCTAGTAGTTTGAAGCGTTCGTTTACAGTAGCAGTTTATATTTTTAGGTTTCCCTCTGTTCTCTCCTATATACATAGATAGATTAATTTGGAACTCTAAATCCAACATGGTTTGTAGCAGCTCTCTGAAACATGACAAAATAAAGGAGTTCACAGTTTTGTCTCTCTGGTTTGTTTCCTCTTCAAGTAACCCTAGGCACAGACTGTGGAAAAGAAATTTCATTGAGAGGGGTTGCCAAGCTTCTTAGAAATAACGAGTTTCCGAAATACCAGCAAATATTTTTTCACCCAATCTTGATGATACTTGGTGGTAATTATCAGTACACATATCCCATTTGGCTCATCAAAGTTCGTTCTTCTAGGTTGAAGCGTTCGTCTTCAGTCACAGTTTTTATATGTAGGTTTCACTCTGTTCTCTCTTATATAGATAGATGAATTTGCAACACTAAATTCAACATGGTTTGAAGTAGCTCTTTGAAACTTGACAAAATAAAGGAGTTCTCAGTTTTGTTTCTATGGTTTGTTTCCTCTTTAAGTAGCCCTAGGCACAGACTTGGAAAAGCAGTTTTAATGAGAGGGGTTTCCAAGCTTCTAAGAAATAACAAGTTTCCGAAATACCAGCAAATATTATTTCACCCAATCTTGATGATACTTGGTGGTAATGATCGGTACACATTTCCCACTTGACTCACCAAATTTTGTTCTTCTAGTTTGAAGGGTTCTTATACAGTGGCAGTTTATATTTTTAGGTTTCCCTCTGTTCTCTCCTATATAGATAAATGAATTTGGAACTCTAAATCCAACATGGTTTGTAGTAGCTCTTTGAAACTTGACAAAAAAAGTAGTTCTCAGTTTTGTCTCTATGATTTGTTTCCTCTTCAGGTAGCCCTAAGCAGAGTCTGTGGAAAAGCACTTTCATTCAGAGGGGTTGCCAAGCTTCAAAGAAATTACGAGTTTCCGAAATACCAGCAAATATTTTTTCACCCTATCTTGATGATAGTTGGTGGTAATGATCGGTACACAAATCCAACTTGACTCACCAAATTTTGTTCTTCTAGTTTGAAGCGTTCTTATACAGTGGCAGTTTATATTTTTAGGTTTCCCTCCGTTCTCTCCTATATAGATAAATGAATTTGGAACTCTAAATCCAACAGGGTTTGTAGTAGCTCTTTGAAACTTGACAAAAAAGTAGTTCTCAGTTTTGACTCTATGATTTGTTTCCTCTTCAGGTAGCCCTAAGCAGAGACTGTGGAAAAGCACTTTCATAGAGAGGGGTTGCCAAGCTTCCAAGAAATTATGAGTTTCCGAAATACCAGGAAATATTTTTTCACCCAATCTGGATGATACGTGGTGGTAATGACAAGCACACAAATCCCACATGACTCACCAAATTTTGTTCTTCTAGGTTGAAGCGTTCTTTTACAGTAGCAGTTTTTATTTTTAGGTTTCACTCTGTTCTCTCTCTATAGATAGAAGAATTTGGACCTCTAAATCCAACATGGTTTGTAGTAGCTCTTTGAAACTTGACAAAATAAAGGAGGTATCAGTTTTGTCTCTATGTTTTGTTTCCTCTTCAAGTAGCCCTATGCAAAGAGTGTGGAAAAGCACTTTCATTGAAAAAGGTTCCTAAGCTTCCAAGAAATAACGAGTTTCCGAAAAACAAGCAAATATTTCTTCACCCAATCTTGATGATACTTGGTGGGAATGATCAGTACACAAATCCCACTTGAGTCACCAAATTTTGTTCTTCTAGTTTGAAGCGTTCATTTACAGTAGCAGTTTATATTTTTAGGTTTCCCTCTGTTCTCTCCTATATAGATAGATGAATTTGGAACTTAAATCCAACATGGTTTGTCGTAGCTCTTTGAAACTTGAGAAAATAAAGTAGTTCTCAGTTTTGTCTCAATGATTTGTTTCCTCTTCAAGTAGCCCTATGCAGAGACTGTGGAAAAGCACTTTCATTGAAAGGGATTGCCAAGCCTCCAAGAAATTACGAGTTTCCGAAATACCAGCAAATATTTTTTCATTCAAACTTGATGATACATGGTGGTAATGACAAGTACACAAATCTCACTTGGCTCACCAAATTTTGTTCTTTTAGGTTGAAGCTTTCGTTTACAGTAGCAGTTTTTATTTTTAGGTTTCACTTTGTTCTATCCTATATAGATAGATGAATTTGGAACTCTAAATCCAACATGGTTTGTAGTAGCTCTTTGAAACTTGAAAAAATAAAGGAGTTCTCAGTTTTTTCCCTATGGTTTGTGTGTTCTTCAAGTTGCCCTAGGCACAGACTGTGGAAGAGCACTTTCATTGAGAGGGGTTGCCAAGCTTCTAAGAAATAACGAGTTTCTGAAATACCAGCAAATATTTTTTCACCCAATCCTGAGGATACGTGGTGGTAATGATCAGTACACAAATCCCACTTGGCTCACCAAATTTTGTTCTTCTCCGTTCAAGCATTCGTCTACAGTAGCAGTTTCTATATTTAGGTTTCCCTCTGTTCTCTCCTATATAGGTTGATTAATGTGGAACTCTAAATCCAACATGGTTTGTAGTAGCTCTTTGAAACTTGACAAAATAAAGTAGTTCACAGTTTTGTCTCTCTGGTTTATTTCCTCTTCAATTAACCCTAGGCACAGACTGTGGAAAAGAAATTTCATTGAGAGGGGTTGCCAAGCTTCTAAGAAATAACGAGTTTCCGAAATACCAGCAAATATTTTTTCACCCAATCTTGATAATATTTGGTGGTAATGATCAGGACACATATCCCACTTGGCTCATCAAAGTTCGTTCTTCTAGAATGAAGCGTTCGTCTACAGTCACAGTTTTTATTTGGAGGTTTCACTCTGTTCTCTCTTATATAGATAGATGAATTTGCAACACTAAATTCAACATGGCTTGAAGTAGCTCTTTGAAACTTGACAAAATAATGTAGTTCTCAGTTTTTTCTCTATGGTTTGTTTCCTCGTTAAGTAGCCCTAGGCACAGACTGTGGAAAAGCACTTTCATTGAGAGGGGGTGCCAATCTTCTAAAAAATAACGAGTTTCCGAAACACCAGCAAATATTTTTTCACCCAATCTTGATGATACGTGGTGGTAATGATCAGTACACAAATCTCACTTGGCTCACCAAATTGTGTTCTTCTAGGTTGAAGCGTTCGTCTACAGTACCAGTTTTTATATGTAGGTTTTACACTCTTCTCTCCTATATAGATAGATGAATTTCTAACTCCAAATCCAACATGGTTTGAAGTAGCTCTTTAAAAATGACAAAATAAAGTAGTTCTCAATTCTGTTTCTATGGTTTGTTACCTCTTCAAGTAGCCCAAGGCACAGACTGTGGAAAAGCACTTTCATTGAAAGGGGTTGCCAAGCTTCCAAGAAATAACGAGTTTCCGAAATACCAGCAAATATTTTTTCACACATACTTGATGATACTTGGTGGTAATGATCGGTACACATTTCCCACTTGACTCACCAAATTTTGTTCTTCTAGTTTGAAGCGTTTGTATACAGTAGCAGTTTATATTTTTAGGTTTCCCTCTGTTCTCTCCTATATAGATAAATGAAATTGGAACTCTAAATCCAACATGGTTTGTAGTAGCTTTTTGAAACTTGACAAAATATAGTTCTCAGTTTTGTCTCTATGATTTGTTTCCACTTCAAGTAGCCCTAAGCAGAGACTGTGGAAGCGCACTTTCCTTGAAAGGGGTTGCCAAGCTTCCAAGAAATTACGAGTTTCCGAAATACCAGCAAATATTTTTTCACACAATCTGGATGATACGTGGTGGTAATGACAAGCACACAAATCCCACATGACTCACCAAATTTTGTACTTCTCGGTTGAAGAGTTCGTTTACAGTAGCAGTTTTTATTTTTAGGTTTCACTCTTCTCTCCTGTATAGATAGATGAATTTGGACCTCTAAATCCAACATGGTTTGTAGTAGCACATTGAAACTTGACAGCATAAAGGAGTTATCAGTTTTTTCTTTGTGGTTTGTTTCCTCTTCTAGTAGCCCTAGGCAAAGACTGTGGAAAAGCATTTTCATTGAGAGGGGTTGCCAAGCTTCTAAGAAATAATGAGTTTCTGAAATACCAGCAAATATTTTTTCACCCAATATTGATGATACTTGGTGGTAATGATAAGTACACAAATCCCACTTGGCTCACCAAGTTTTGTTCTAGGTTTCAGCGTTCGTCTACAGTAGCAGTTTTTATATTTAGGTTTCACTCTGTTCTCTACTATATAGATAGATGAATTTGGAACTCTAAATCCAACATGGTTTGTAGTAGCTCTTTGAAACTTGACAAAATAAAGGAGTTCTCAGTTTTGTCTCAATGATTTGTTTCATCTTCAAGTAGCCCTAAGCAGAGACTGTAGAAAAGCACTTTCATTGATAGGGGTTGCCAAACTTCAAAGAAATAACGAGTTTCCGAAATACCAGCAAATATTTTTTCACCCAATCTTGATGATACTTGGTGGTAATGATCGGTACACAAATCCCACTTGACTAACCAAATTTTGTTCTTCTAGTTTGAACCGTTTGTTTACAGTAGCAGATTAAATTTTTAGGTTTCCCTCTGTTCTCTCCTATATAGATAGATGAATTTGGAACTCTAAATCCAACATGGTTTGTAGTAGCTCTTTGAAACTTGACAAAATAAAGGAGTTCTAATTTTTTTCTCTATGATTTGTTTCTTCTTCAAGTATGCCTAATCAGAGACTGTGGAAAACCACTTTCATTGAAAGGGGTTGCCAAGCTTCCAAGAAATTACGAGTTTCCGAAATACCAGCAAATATTTTTTTCATTCAATCTTGATGATACGTGGTGGTAATGACAAGTACACAAATCTCACTTGGCTCACCAAATTTGTTCTTCTAGGTTGAAGCGTTCCTTTACAGTAGCAGTTTTTATTTTTAGGTTTCACTCTGTTCTGTCCTATATAGATAGATGAATTTGGAACACTAAATCCAACATGGTTTGTAGTAGCTCTTTGACTTTGACAAAATAAAGGAGTTCTCAGTTTTGTATCTATGGATTGTTTCCTCTTCATGTAGCCCTAGGCACAGACTGTGGAAAAGCACTTACATTGAGAGGGGTTGCCAAGCTTCTAAGAAATAACGAGTTTCCGAAATACCAGGAAATATTTTTTCACCCAATCTTGATGATACGTGGTGGTATTGACAAGTACGCAAATCCCTCTTGGCTCACCAAGTTTTGTTCTTGGTTTCAGCGTTCGTCTACAGTAGCAGTATTTATATTTAGGTTTCACTCTGTTCTCTCCTATATAGATAGATGAATTTTTAACTCTAAATCCAACATGGTTTCTAGTAGCTCTTTGAAACTTGACAAAAAAAAGGATTTCTCCGTTTTGTCTCTATGGTTTGTTTCCTCTTCTAGTAGCCTTATGCAGAGACTGTAAAAGCACTTTCATTGAAAGGGGTTGGCAATCTTCCAAAAAATTACGAGTTTCTGAAATACCAGCAAATATTTTTTCACCCAAACTAGATGATACGTGGTGGTAATGACAAGTACACCAATCGCACTTGGCTCACCAAATTTTGTTCTTCTCAATTGAAGTGTTCCTTTACAGTTCCAGTTTTAATTTTAGGTTTCCCTTTGTTCTCTCCTACATAGACAGACAAATTTTAACTCTAAATCCAACATGGTTTGTAGTAGCTCTCTGAAACTTGACAAAATAAAGGAGTTCTCAGTTTTGTTTCCATGGTTGTTTTCGTCTTCAAGTAGCCCAAGGCTCAGACTGTGGAAAAGCACTTTCATTGAGAGGGGTTGCCAATCTTCTAAGAAATAACGAGTTTCTGAAATACCACCAAATATTTTTTTCACCGAATCTTGATGATACGTTGTGGTAATGACAAGTACACAAATCCCACTTGGCTCACCAAATTTTGTTCTTCTAGGTTGAAGCGTTCCTTTACAGTAGCAGTTTATATTTTTAGGTTTCACTCTGTTCTCTCCTATATAGATAGATGAATTTGGAACTCTAAATCCAACATGGTTAGTAGTAGCTCTTTGAAACTTGAAAAAATAGAGCAGTTCTCAGTTTTATCTCTATGGTTTGTTTCCTCTTCAAAGAGCCCTACACACAGACTGTGGAAAAGCACTTTCATTGAGAGGGGTTGCAAATCTTCTAAGAAAGAACGGGTTTCCGAAATACCAGCAAATATTTTTTCACGCAATCTTGATGATAATTGGTGGTAATGATCAGTACACAATTCCCACTTGGCTCACCAAATTTTGTTCTTCTACTTTGAAGCGTTCGTCTACAGAAGCAGTTTTTATATTTAGGTTTCGATCTGTTCTCTCCTATATAGATAGATGAATTTGGAACTCTAAATACAACATGGTTTGTAGTAGCTCTTTGAACCCTGACAAAAAAAAAGGAGTTCTCAGTTTTGACTCTATGGTTTGTTTCTCTTCAAGTAGCCCTAAGCAGAGACTGTGGAAAAGCACTTTCATTGAAAGGGGGTGCCAAGCTTCCAAGAAATAACTAGTTTCCGAAATACCAGCAAATATTTTTTCACCCAATCTTGATGATACTGGTGGTAATGATCAGTACACAAATACCACCTGGCTCACCAAATTTTGTTATTCTTGGTTGAAGCGTTCGTCTACAGTAGCAGTTTTTATATTTAGATTCCACTCTGTTCTCTTATATGTAGATAGATGAATTTGGAACTCTAAATCCAACATGGTTTGTAGTAGCTCTTTGAACCTTGACAAAATAAAGGAGTTCTCAGTTTTTTCTCTATGGTTTGTTTCCTCTTCAAGTAGCCCTAGGCACAGACTGTGAAAAAGCACTTTCATTGAAAGGGTTGCCAAGCGTCAAGAAATAACGAGTTTCCGAAATACCAGGAAATATTTTTTCACCAAATCTTGATGATACGTGGTGGTATTGACAAGTACGCAAATCCCTCTTGGCTCACCAAATTTTGTTCTTCTATGTTGAAGTGTTCCTTTACAGTAGCAGTTTTTATTTTTAGGTTTCACTCTGTTCTCTCTTATATAGACAGATGAATTTGGAACTCTAAATCCAACATGGTTTGTAGTAGCTTTTTGAAACTAGACAAAATAAAGGAGTACTCAGTTTTGTCTCTATGGTTTGTTTCCTCTTCAAGTAGCCCTAGGCACAGACTGTGGAAAAGCACTTTCATTGAGAGGGGTTGCCAAGCTTCTAAGAAATAACGAGTTTCCGAACTACCAGCAAATATTTTTTCACCCAAACTTGTTGATACGTGGTGGTAATAACAAGTACTCAAATCCCACTTTGCTCACCAAATGTTGTTCTTCTAGGTTGAAGCGTTCCTTTACAGTAGCAGTTTTTATTTTTAGCTTTCACTCTGTTCTCTCCTATATAGATAGATGAATTTGGAACTCTAAATCCAACATGGTTAGTAGTACCCCGTTGAAACTGAAAAAATAAAGGAGTTCTCAGTTTTGTCTCTATGGTTTGTTTCCTCTTCAAGTAGGCCTAGTCACAGATTGTGGAAAAGCACTTTCATTGAGGAAGTTGCCAAGCTTCTAAGAAATAACGAGTTTCCGAAATACCAGCAAATATTTTTTCACCCAATCTTGATGATACTGGGTGGTAATGATCAGTACACGAATCCCACTTGGCTCACCAAATTTTGTTCTTCTAGGTTGAAGCGTTCGTCTAAAATATCAGTTTTATATTTAGGTTTTCCTCTGTTCTCTATTATATAGATAGATGAATTTGGAACACTAAATCCACCATGGTTTGTAGTAGCTCTTTGAATCTTGACAAAAAAAAGGAGTTCTCAGTTTTGTCTCTATGGTTTGTTTCCTCTTCAAGTAGCCCTAAGCAGAGACTGTGAAAAAGCACTTTCATTGAAAGGGGTTGCCAATCTTCCAAGAAATAACGAGTTTCAGAAATACCAGGAAATATTTTTTCACCCTATCTTGATGATACTTGGTGGTAATGATCAGTACACAAATCCCACTTGGCTCACCAAATTTTGTTCTTCTTGGTTTAAGCCTTCGTCTACAGTAGCAATTTTTATATTTAGGTTTACCTCTGTTTTCTCCTATATAGATAGATGAATTTGGAACTCTAAATCCAACATGGTTTGAAGTAGCTCTTTAAAACTTGACAAAAAAAAGGAGTTCTCAGTTTTGTCTCTATGGTTTGTTTCCTCTTCAATTATACCCTATGCAGAGACTGAGGAAAAGCACTTTCATTGAAAGGGGTTGGCAAGCTTTCAAAAAATTACGAGATTGCGAAATACCAGCAAATATTTTTTCACCCAATCTTGATGATACGTGGTGGTAATGACAAGTACACAAATCCCACTTGGCTCACCAAATTTTGTTCTTCTAGGTTGAAGCGTTCCTTTACAGTAGCAGTTTTTATTTTTAGGTTTCACTCTGTACTCTCCTATGTAGATAGATGAATTTGGAACTCTAAATCCAACATCGTTAGTAGTAGCCCTTTGAAACTTGAAAAAATAAAGGAGTTCTCAGTTTTGTCTCTATGGTTTGTTTCCTCTTCAATAGGCCTAGGCACAGACTGTGGAAAAGCACTTTCATTGAGGAAGTTGCCAAGCTTCTAAGAAATAACGAGTTTCCGAAATACCAGCAAATATTTTCTCACCCAATCTTGATGATACTTGTTGGTAATGATCAGAACACAAATCTCACTTGGCTCCCCAAATTTTGTTCTTCTAGGCTGAAGCGTTCGTCTACAGTAGCATTTTTTATATGTAGGTTTCACATTGCTCTCTCTTATATAGATAGATGTATTCGGAACTCTAAATTCAACATGGTTTGTAGTAGCTTTTTGAAACTTGACAAATTAAAGGAGTTCTCATTTTTGTCTCTATGGTTTGTTTCTCTTCAAGTAGCCCTAGGCACAGACTGTGGAAAAGCACTTTCATTGAGAGGGGTTGCCAAGCTTCAAAGAAATAATGAGTTCCCGAACTACCAGCAAATATTTTTTCACCCAATCTTAATGATACTTGGTGGTAATGATCAGTAAAAAAATCCCAATTGGCTCACCAAATTTTGTTCTTCTATGTTGAAGCGTTCATCTTAAATAGCGGTTTATATATTTAGATTTCACTCTGTTCTCTATTATATAGATAGATGAATTTAGAACTCTAAATCCAACATGGTTTGCAGTAGCTCTTTGAAACTTGACAAAATAAAGGAGTTCTCAGTTTAGTCTCTATTGTTTGTTGACTCTTCAAGTAGCCCTAGGCTCAGACTGTGGAAAAGCACTTTCCTTGAGAGGGGTTGCCAAGCTTCTAAGAAATAACGAGTTTCCGAAATACCAGGAAATATTTTTTCACCCAATCTTGATGATACGTGGTGGTATTGACAAGAACACAAATCCCTCTTTGCTCACCAAATTTTGACTTCTAGGTTGAAGTGTTCCTTTACAGTAGCAGTTTTTATTTTTAGGTTTCACTCTGTTCTCTCTTATATAGATAGATGAATTTGGAACTCTAAATCCAACATGGTTTGTAGTAGCTTTTTGAAACTAGACAAAATAAAGGAATAGTCAGTTTTGTCTCTATGGTTTGTTTCCTCTTCAAGTAGCCCTAGGCACAGACTGTGGAAAAGCACTTTCACTGAGAGGGGTTGCCAAGCTTCTAAGAAATAACAAGTTTCCGAACTACCAGCAAATATTTTTTCACCCAATCTTGATGATACGTGGTGGTAATGACAAGTACACAAATCCCACTTGGCTCACCAAATTTTGTTCTTCTAGGTTGAAGCGTTCCTTTACAGGAGCAGTTTTTATTTTTAGGTTTCACTCTGTTCTCTCCAATGTAGATAGATGAATTTGGAACTCTAAATCCAACATGGTTAGTAGTAGCCCTTTGAAACTTGAAAAAATAAAGAAGTACTCAGTTTTGTCTCTATGGTTTGTTTCCTCTTCAAGTAGGCCTAGGCACAGACTGTGGAAAAGCACTTTCATTGAGGAAGTTGCCAAGCGTCTAAGAAATAACGAGTTTCCGAAATACCAGCAAATGTTTTTTCACCCAAACTTGATGATACTTGGTGGTAATGATCAGTACACAAATTCCACTTGGCTCACCAAATTTTGTTCTTCTAGGTTGAAGCGTTCATCTACAGTAGCATTTTTTATATATAGGTTTCACTCTAATCTCTATTATATAGATAGATGAATTTGGAACTCTAAATTCAACATAGTTTGCAGTAGCTCTTTGAAACTTGACAAAATAAAGGAGTTCTCAGTTTCATCTCTATGGATTGTTTCCTCTTCAAGTAGACCTAGGCACAGACTGTGGAAAAGCACTTTCCTTGAGAGGGGTTGCCAAGCTTCTAAGAAATAACGAGTTTCTGAAATACCAGGAAATATTTTTTCACCCAATATTGATGATACGTGGTGGTAGTGACAAGTACACAAATCCCTCTTGGCTCACCAAATTTTGTTCTTCTAGGTTGAAGCGTTCCTTTACAGTAGCAGTTTTCATTTTTAGGTTTCACTCTGTTCTCTCCTATATAGATAGATGAATTTGGAACTATAATCCAACATGGTTTGTAGTAGCACTTTGAAACTTGAAAAAATAAATGGAGTTCTCAGTTGCTTCTCTATGGTTTGTTTCCTCTTAAAGTAGCCCTAGGCACAGACTGTGGTAAAGCACTTTCATTGAGAGGGGTTGCCAAGCTACTAAGATAGAACGAGTTTCCGAAATACCAGCAAACATTTTTTTCACCAAACTTGATGATACTTGGTGGTAATGATCAGTACACAAATCCCACTTGGCTCACCAAATTTTGTTGTTCCAGGTTGAAGCGTTAGTCTAAAATATCAGTTTTTATATTTAGGTTTTCCTCTGTTCTCTATTATATAGATAGATGAATTTGGAACTCTGAATCCAGCATGGTTTGCAGTACCTCTTTGAAACTTGACAAAATAATGCAGTTCTCAGTTTTGTCTCTATGGTTTGTTTCCTCTTCAAGTAGCCCTAGCACCGACTGTGGAAAAGCACGTTCATATAGAGGGGTTGCCAAGCTTCTAAGAAATAACTAGTTTCCGAAATACAAGCAAATATTTTTTCACCGAATCTTGATGATACGTAGTGGTAATGATCAGTACACAAATCCCAATTGGCTCACGAAATTTTGTTCTTCCAGGTTGAAGCATAAGTCTACAGTAGCAGTTTTTTATTTTGGTTAAACTCTGTTCTCTTCTACATAGATAGATGAATTTGGAACGCTAAATCCAACATGGTTTGTAGTAGCTCTTGGAAACTTGACAAAATAAAGGAGTTCTCAGGTTTGTCTCTATGGTTTGTTTCCTCTTCAAGTAGCCCTAGGCACAGACGGTTTAAAAGCAATTTCATTGAGAGGGGTTGCCAAGCTTCTAAGAAATAACGAGTTTCTGACATACCAGCAAATATTTTTTCACCCAATCTTGATGACACTTGGTGGTAATGATCAGTACACAATTCCCACTTGGCTCACCAAATTTTGTTCTTCTAGGTATAAGCGTTCGTCTACAGCAGCAGTTTTTATATTTAATTTTCGATCTGTTCTCTCCTATATAGATAGATGAATTTGGAACTCTAAATCCAACATGGTTTGTAGTAGCTCTTTGAATCTTGACAAAAAAAAAGGAGTTCTCAGTTTTGTCTCTATGCTTTGTTTCCTCTTCAAGTAGCCTAAGCAGAGACTGTGGAAAAGCACTTTCCTTGAGAGGGGTTGCCAAGGTTCCAACATATTACGAGTTTCCGAAATACCAAAAATATTTTTCACCCAATCTTGATGATACTTGGTGGTAATGGTCAGTACACAAATCCCACTTGGCTCACTAAATCGTGTTCTTCTAGGTTGAAGCGTTCGATTACATAGCAGTTTTTATTTTTTAGGTTTCAATTTGTTCTCTCCTATATAGATAGATTAATTTGGAACTCTAAATACAACATGGTTTGTAGTAGCTCTTTCAAACTTGACAAAATAAAGAAGTTCTCAGTTTTTTCTCTATGGTTTGTTCCCTCTTCAAGTAGCCCTATGCAGAGACTGTGGAAAAGCACTTTCATTGAAAGGGGTTGGCAAGCTTCCAAAAAATTACGAGTTTCCGAAATACCAGCATATATTTTTTCACCCAATCTTGATGATACGTGGTGGTAATGAGAAGTACACAAATCGCACTTGGCACACCAAGTTTTGTTCTTCTAGGTTGAAGTGTTCTTTACAGTAGCAGTTTTTATTTTTAGGGTTCCCTCTGTTCTCTCCTATATAGATAAATGAATTTGGAACTCTAAATCCAACCTGGTTTGTAGTAGCTCTTTGAAACTTGACAAAATAAAGGAGTTCTTAGTTTTGTCTCTATGGTTTGTTTAATCTTCAAGTAGCCCTAGGCACAGACTGTGGAAAAGCACTTTCATTGAGAGGGGTTGCCAAGCTTCTAAGAAAAAAACGAGTTCCCGAAATACCAGCAAATATTTTTTTCACCGAATCTTGATGATACTTGGTGGTAATGACAAGTACACAAATCCCACTTGGATCACCAAATTTTGTTCTTCTAGGTTGAAGCGTTCCTTTACAGTAGCAGTTTTTATTTTTAGGTTTCACTCTGTTCTGTCCTATATAGATAGATGAATTTGGAACTCTAAATCCAACATGGTTTTTAGTAGCTCTTTGACTTTGACAAAATAAACGAGTTCTCAGTTTTGTATCTATGTATTGTTTCCTCTTCAAGTAGCCCTAGGCACAGACTGTGGAAAAGCACTTTCATTGAGAGGGGTTGCCAAGCTTCTAAGAAATAACGAGTTTCCGAAATACCAGCAAATATTTTTTCACCCAATCTTGATGATACGTGGTGGTAATGACAAGTACACAAATCCCACTTGGCTCACCAAATTTTGTTCGTCTAGGTTGAAGCGTTCGTCTACAGTAGCAGTTTTTATATTTTTTTTCCTCTCTTTTCTCCTATATAGATAGATGAATTTGCAACTATAAATCCAACATGGTTTGTAGTAGTTCTTTGAAACTTGACAAAAAAAGGAGTTCTCAGTTTTGTCTCTATGGTTTGTTTCTCCTTAAGTAGCCCTAGGCACAGATTGTGGAAAAGCATTTTCATTGAGAAGTGTTGCGAAGCTTCAAAGATATAACGAGTTTCCGAAATACCAGCAAATATTTTTTCACCCAATCTTGATGATACTTGGTGGTAATGATCATTACACAAATCCCACTTGGCTCACCAAATTTTGTTCTTCTTAGGTGAAGCTTTCCTTTACAGTAGCACTTTTTATTTTTAGGTTTCACTCTGTTCTCTCCTATATAAACAGATGAATATGGAACTCTAAGTCCAACATGGTTTGTAGTAGCTCTTTGAAACTTGACAAAATAAAGGAGTTCTCAGTTTTGTCTCTATGGTTTGTTTTCTCTTCAAGTAGCCCTAGGCACAGACTGTGGAACAGCAGTTTCATTGAGAGGGGTTGCCAAGCTACTTAGAAATAACGAGTTTCCGAAATACCAGAAAATATTTTTTCACCCAATCTTGATGATACGTGGTGGTAATGATCAGTACACAAATCCCACTTGGCTCACCAAATTTTGTTCTTCTAGGTTGAAGCGTTCATCTAGAGTAGCAGTTTTTATATTTAGGTTTCATGCTGTTCTCTCCTATATAGATAGATTAATTTGGAACTGAAAATCCTACATGGATTGCAGTAGGTCTTTGTAACTTGACAAAAAAAAGCAGTTCTCAGGTTTGTCTCTATTGTTTGTTTACTCTTCAAGTAGCCCTAGGCACAGACTGTGGACCAGCACTTTCATTGAGGGGGGTTGCCAAGCTTCTAAGAAATAACGAGTTTCCGAAATACCAGCAAATATTTTTTCACCCAATCTTGATGATACGTGGTGGTAATGACAAGTACACAAATCCCACTTGGCTCACAAAATTTTGTTCTTCTTGGTTGAAGCGTTCCTTTATAATAGTAGTTTTTATTTTTAGGTTTCACTCTGTTCTCTCCTATATAGATAGATGAATTTGGAACTCTAAATCAAACATGGTTTTTAGTAGCTCTTTGAAACTTGAAAAGATACAGGAGTTCTCAGTTTTGTCTCTATGGTTTATTTCCTCTTCACGTAGCCCAAGGCACAGACTTTGGGAAAGCACTTTCATAGAGAGGGGTTGCCAAGCTACTTAGAAATAACGAGTTTCCAAAATACCAGCAAATATTTTTTCACCCAATCTTGATGATACGTGGTGGTAATGAGCAGTACACAAATGCCACTTGGCTCACCAAATTTTGTTCTTCTTGGTTGAAGCGTTCCTTTACAATAGTAGTTTTTATTTTTAGGTTTCACTCTGTTCTCTCCTATATAGATAGATGAATTTGGACCACTAAATCCAACATGGTTTGTAGTAGCTCTTTGAAACTTGAAAAGATACAGGAGTTCTCAGTTTTGTCTCTCTGGTTTGTTTCCTCTTCACGTAGCCCAAGGCACAGACTGTCGGAAAGCACTTTCATTGAGAGGGGTTATCCAAGAACTTAGAAATAACGAGTGTCCGAAATACCAGCAAATATTTTTTCACCCAATCTTGATGCTACTTGGTGATAATGATTAGTACACAAATCCCACTTGGCTCACCAAATTTTGTTCTTCTAGGTTGAAGTGTTCGTCTACAGTAGCAGTTTTTATATTTAGGTTTCCCTCTGTTCTCTCCTGTATAGATAGATGAATTTGGAAGTCTAAATCCAACTTGGTTTATAGTAGCTCTTTGAAACCTGACAAAAAAAAGGAGTTCTCAGTTTTGTCTGTATGGTTTGTATCCTCTTAAAGTAGCCTTAAGCAGAGACTTTGGAAAAGCACTTTCATTGAAAGACGTTGCCAAGCTTCCAAGAAATTACTAGTTTCCGAAATACCAACAATTTTTTTTCAACCAATCTTGATGATACGTGGTGGTAATGACAAGTACACAAATCCCACTTGGCTCACCAAATTTTGTTCTTCTAGGTTGAAGCGTTCCTTTGCAGTAGCACTTTTTATTTTTATGTTTCACTCTGTTCTCTCGTATATAAATAGATGAATATGGAACTCTAAGTGCAACATGGTATGTAGTAGCTCTTTGAAACGTGAGAAAATAAAGGAGTTCTCAGTTTTGTCTCTATGGTTTGTTTCCTCTTCAAGTAGCGCGAGGCACAGACTGTGGAAGAGCACTTTCATTGAGAGGGGTTTCCAAGCATCTAAGAAATAACGAGTTTCCAAATTACCAGTAAATATTTTTTCACCCAATCTTGATCATACGTGGTGGTAATGATCAGTACACAAATCCAACTTTACTCACCAAATTTTGTTCTTCTAGTTTGAAGCGTTCATTTACAGTAGCACTTTATATTTTTAGGTTTCCCTTTGATCTGTCCTATATAGATAGATGAATTTGGAACTCTAAATCCAACGTGGTTTGTAGTAGCTCTTTGAAACTTGACCAAAAAAAAGTAGGTCTCAGTTTTGTCTCTATGATTTGTTTCATCTTCAAGTAGCTCTAAGCAGAGACTGTGGAAAAGCACTTTCATTGAAAGGGGTGCCAAGCTTCCAAGAAATTACGAGTTTTCAAAATACCAGCAAATATATTTTCACCCAATCTTGATGATATGTATAGGTAATGACAAGTACATATATCCCACTTGGCTCACCAAATTTTGTTCTTATAAGTTGAAGGTTTCGTTTACAGAAGCAGTTTTTATTTTTAGGTTTCACTCTGTTCTCTCCTATATAGATAGATGAATTTGGAACTCTAAATCCAACATGGTTTCTAGTAGCTCTTTGAAAATTGACAAAACAATGGAGTTCTCAGTTTTGTCTCTACGGTTTGTTTTCTCTTCAAGTAGAACTAGGCACAGACTGTGGAAAAGCACTTTCATTAAAAGGGTTTGCCAAGCTTCCAAGAAATAACGAGTTTCCGAAATACCAGCAAATATTTTTTCACCCAATCTTGGATGTTGCTTGGTGGTAATGATCGGTACACAAATTCCACTTTGGCTCACCAAATTTTGTTCTTATAGGTTGAATCGTTCATTTACAGTAGCATTTTATATTTTTAGGTTTCCCTCTGTACTCTCCTATATAGATAGATAAATTTGGAACTCCAAATCCAACATGGTTGTAGTAGCTCTTTGAAACTTGACAAAAAAAGTAGATCTCAGTTTTGTCTCTAGGGTTTGTTTCCTCTTCAAGTAGCCCTATAGCGAGACTGTGGAAAATCACTTTCATTGAAAGGGGTTGCCAACCTTTCAAGAAATTACGAGTTTCCGAAATACCAGCAAATATTTTTTCACCCAATCTTGATGATGCTTGGTGGTAATGATCGGTACACAAATTCCACTTGGCTCACCAAATTTTGTTCTTATAGGTTGAATCGTTCGTTTACAGTAGCATTTTATATTTTTAGGTATCCCTCTGTACTCTCCTATGTAGATAGATGAATTTGGAACTCTAAATCCAACATGGTTTGTAGTAGCTCTTTGAAACTTGACAAAAAAATAGATCTCAGTTTTGTCTCTAGGGTTTGTTTCCTCTTCAAGTAGCCCTATGGCGAGACTGTGGAAAATCACTTTCATTGAAAGGGGTTGCCAACCTTTCAAGAAATTATGAGTTTCCGAAATACCAGCAAATATTTTTTCACCCAAAATTGATGATACATGGTGGTAATGATCAGTACACAAATCCAACTTGGCTCACCAAATTTTGATCTTCTAGGTTGAAGTGTTCGTTTACAGTAGCAGTTTTTATTTTTAGGGTTCACTCTGTTCTCTCCTATATAGATAGATGAATTTGGAACTCTAAATACAACATGGTTTCTAGTAGCTCTTTGAATCTTGACAAAATAAAGGAGTTCTCAGTTTTGTGTCTATGGTTTGTTTCCTCTTCAAGTAGCCCTAGGCACAGACTGTGGAAAAGCACTTTCATTGAGAGGGGTTGCCAAGCTTCAAAAAAATTACGAGTTTCCGAAATACCAGCAAGTATTTTTTCACCCAATCTTGATGATAGGTGATGGGAATGATCAGTACAATAATCCCACTTGGCTCACCAAATTTTGTTCTTCTTGGTTGAAGCGTTCGGCTACAGTAGCAGTTTTTATATGAAGGTTTCACTCTCTTCTCTCTTATATAGATAGATGAATTTGCAACTCTAAATCCAGCATGGTTTGTAGTAGCTCTTTGAAACTTGACAAAATAAAGTAGTTCTCAGTTTTTTCTCTCCGGTTTGTTTCCTCTTCAAGTAGCCCTAGGCATAGACTGTGGAAAAGCACTTTCATTGAAAGGGGTTGCCAAGCTTTAAAGAAATAACGAGTTTCCGAAACACCAGCAAATATTTTTTCACCCAATCTTGATGATACTTCGTGGAATTGATGGGTACACAAGTCCCACTTGGCTCACCAATTTTGTTCTTCTAGTTTGAATCGTTCGTTTACAGTAACAGTTTATATTTTTAGGTTTCTCTCTGTACTCTCCTATATAGATAGATGAATTTGGAACTCTAAATCCAAAATGGTTTGCAGTAGCTCCTTGAAACTTGAAAAAAAAAGTGGTTCTCAGTTTTGTCTCTCTAATTTATTTCCTCTTCAAGTAGCCCTAAGCAGAAACTATGGAAAAGCAATTTCATTGAAAGGGGTTGCCAAGCTTCCAAGAAATTACGAGTTTCCGTAATACCAGCAAATATTTTTTCACCCAATCTATCAATCTATCATACTTGTTGGTAATGATCGGTACACAAATCCCACTTGATTCACCAAATTTTGTTCTTCTAATTTGCAGCATTCGTTTACAGTAGCAGTTTATATTTTTAGGTTTTCCTCTGTTTTCTCCTATAAAGATAGATGAATTTGGAACTCTAAACCCAAAATGGTTTGCAGTAGCTCTTTGAAACTTGAAAAAAAAAGTAGTTCTCAGTTTTGTCTCTCTGATTTGTTTTCTCTTCAAGAAGCCCAAAGCAGAAACTGTGGAAAAGCACTTTCATTGAAAGGGGTTGCCAAGCTTCCAAGAAATTATGAGTTTTTGATATACCAGCAAATATTTTTTCACCCACTATTGATGATACATAGAAAGTACACAAATCCCACTTGGCTCACCAAATTTTGTTCTTCTAGGTTGAAGGTTTCGTTTACAGAAGCAGTTTTTATTTTTAGGTTTTAATCTGTTCTCTCCTATATAGATAGATGAATTTGGAACTCTAAATCCAACATGGTTTCTAGTAGCTCTTTGAAACTTGACAAAATAAAGGAGTTCTCAGTTTTGTCTCTATGGTTTGTTTCCTCTTCAAGTAGAACTAGGCACAGACTGTAGAAAAGCACTTTCATTGAAAGGGTTTGCCAAGCTTCCAAGAAGAAATACCAGCAAATATTTTTTCCCCCAAACTTGATGATACTTGGAGGTAATGATCAGTACACAAATCCCACTTGGCTCACCAAATTTTGTTCTTCTAGGTTTAAGCGTTCGACTACAGTAGCAGTCTTTATATTTAGGTTTCACTCTGTTCTCTCCTATATAGTTAGATGAATTTGGAACTCTAAATCCAACATGGTTTGTAGAAGCTCTTTGAAACTTAACAAAAAAAAGTAGTTCTCAGTTTTGTCTTTATGGTTTGTTTCCTCTTCATGTAGCCCTAAGCAGAGACTGTGGAAAAGCACTTTCATTAAAAGGGGTTTTCTAGCTTCCAAGAAATTACGAGTTTCCGAAATACCAGCAAATATTTTTTAACCCAAACATGATGATACTTGGAGGTAATGATCAGTACACAAATCCAACTTGGCTCACCAAATTTTGTTCTTTTAGCTTTAAGCGTTGGACTACAGTAGCAGTTTTTATATTTAGGTTACACTCTGTTCTCTCCTATAGAGATAGATGAATTTGGAAGTCTACATCCAACAGGGTTTGTAGTAGCTCTTTAAAAATTGACAAAATAAAGGAGTTCTCAGTTTTGTCTCTATGGTTTGTTTCCTCTTCAAGTAGCCCCAGGCACAAACGGTGGAAAAGCACTTTCTTTGAGAGGTTGCCAAGCTTCCAAGAAAATACGAGTTTCCGAAATAACAGCAAATATTTTTTCACCCAATCTATCAATCTATCATACTTGTTGGTAATGATCGGTACACAAATCCCACTTGATTCACCAAATTTTGTTCTTCTAATTTGCAGCATTCGTTTACAGTAGCAGTTTATATTTTTAGGTTTTCCTCTGTTTTCTCCTATAAAGATAGATGAATTTGGAACTCTAAATCCAAAATGGTTTGCAGTAGCTCTTTGAAACTTGAAAAAAAAAGTAGTTCTCAGTTTTGTCTCTCTGATTTGTTTTCTCTTCAAGAAGCCCAAAGCAGAAACTGTGGAAAAGCACTTTCATTGAAAGGGGTTGCCAAGCTTCCAAGAAATTATGAGTTTTCGATATACCAGCAAATATTTTTTCACCCACTATTGATGATACATAGAAAGTACACAAATCCCACTTGGCTCACCAAATTTTGTTCTTCTAGGTTGAAGGTTTCGTTTACAGAAGCAGTTTTTATTTTTAGGTTTCAATCTGTTCTCTCCTATATAGATAGATGAATTTGGAACTCTAAATCCAACATGGTTTCTAGTAGCTCTTTGAAACTTGACAAAATAAAGGAGTTCTCAGTTTTGTCTCTATGGTTTGTTTCCTCTTCAAGTAGAACTAGGCACAGACTGTAGAAAAGCACTTTCATTGAAAGGGTTTGCCAAGCTTCCAAGAAGAAATACCAGCAAATATTTTTTCCCCCAAACTTGATGATACTTGGAGGTAATGATCAGTACACAAATCCCACTTGGCTCACCAAATTTTGTTCTTCTAGGTTTAAGCGTTCGACTACAGTAGCAGTCTTTATATTTAGGTTTCACTCTGTTCTCTCCTATATAGTTAGATGAATTTGGAACTCTAAATCCAACATGGTTTGTAGAAGCTCTTTGAAACTTGACAAAAAAAAGTAGTTCTCAGTTTTGTCTTTATGGTTTGTTTCCTCTTCATGTAGCCCTAAGCAGAGACTGTGGAAAAGCACTTTCATTAAAAGGGGTTTTCTAGCTTCCAAGAAATTACGAGTTTCCGAAATACCAGCAAATATTTTTTAACCCAAACATGATGATACTTGGAGGTAATGATCAGTACACAAATCCAACTTGGCTCACCAAATTTTGTTCTTTTAGCTTTAAGCGTTGGACTACAGTAGCAGTTTTTATATTTAGGTTACACTCTGTTCTCTCCTATAGAGATAGATGAATTTGGAAGTCTACATCCAACAGGGTTTGTAGTAGCTCTTTGAAAAGTGACAAAATAAAGGAGTTCTCAGTTTAGTCTTTATGGTTTGTTTCCTCTTCAAGTAGCCCTAGGCACAGACTGTGGAAAAGCACTTTAATTGAGAGGGGTTGCCAAGCTTCTAAGAAATAACGAGTTTCCGAAAACCAGCAAATATTTTTTCATCCAATCTTGAGGATACTTGGTGGTGATGATCAGTATACAAATCCCACTTGGCTCACCAAATTTTGTTCTTCTAGGTTGAAGCGTTTGTCTACAGGAGCAGTTTTTATGTTTAGGTTTCACCCTGTTCCCTTTATATAGAAAGATGAATTTGGAACTCTAAATCCAACATGGTTTGTAATGGCTCCTTGAAACTTGACAAAATAAAGGAGTTCTCAGTTTTGTCTCTATGGTTTGTTTCCTCTTCAAGTAGCCCCAGGCACAAATGGTGGAAAAGCACTTTCATGAGAGGGGTTGCCAAGCTTCCAAGAAATTACGAGTTTCCTAAAAACCAGCAAATACTTTTTCACCCAATCTTGATGATACTTGGTGGTAATGATCGGTACACAAATCCACTTGACTCACCAAATATTGTTCTTCTAGCTTGATGCGTTCGTTTTCAGTAGCAGTTTTTATTTTTAGGTTTCTCTCTGTTCTCTCATACATAGATAGATGAATTTGGAACTCTAAATCCAAATGGTTTGTAGTAGCTCTTTGAAAACTTGACAAAATAAAGGAGTTCTCAGTTTTGTCTCTATGGCTTGTTTCCTCTTCAAGTAGCCCCAGGCACGAACGGTGGAAAAGCACTTTCTTTGAGAGGTTGCCAAGCTTCCAAGAAAATACGAGTTTCCGAAATACCAGCAAATATTTTTTCACCCAATCTTGATGATACTTGGTGGTGATGATCAGTATACAAATCCCACTTGGCTCAACAAGTTTTGTTCTTCTAGGTTTGAAGCGTTCGTCTACAGTAGCAATTTTTTATTTAGTTTCACTCTGTTCTCTCTATAGAGATAGATGAATTTGGAGTCTAAATCCAACATGGTTTGTAGTAGCTCTTTGAAACTTGACAAATAAAGGAGTTCTCTGTTTTGTCTCTATGATTTGTTTCCGCTTCAAGTAGCCCTAAGCAGTGACTGTGGAAAAGCACTTTCCTTGAGAGGGGTTGCCAAGCTTCCAAGAAATTACGAGTTTCCGAAATACCAGCAAATATTTTTTCACCCAATCTTGATGATACATGGTGTTTACGATCGGTACACAAATCCCACTTCACTCACCAAATTTTGTTCTTCTATGTTGAAGAGTTCGTTTTCAGTAGCAGTTTTTATTTTTATTTTTCACTCTGTTCTCCCCTATATAGAGATGAATTTGGAACTCTAAATCCAACATGGATTGTAGTAGCTCTTTGAACCTTGACAAAATAAAGGAGTTCTCAGTTTTATCTCTATGGTTATTTTCGTCTTCAAGTAGCCCTAGGCAGAGAGTGTGAAAATCACTTTCATTGAGAGGGGTTGCAAAGCTTCTAAGAAATAACTAGTTTCGAAATACCAGCAAATATTTTTTCACCCAATCTTGATGATACGTGGTTGTAATGACAAGTCCACAAATCCCACTTGGCTCACCAAATTTTGTTCTTCTACTTTGAAGCGTTCGTTTACAGTACAGTTTTTATGTTTAGGTTTCACACTGTTCTCTCCTATATAGATAGATGAATTTGGAACTCTAAATCCAACATGGTTTGTAGTAGCTCTTTGACACTTGACAAAATAAAGTAGTTCTCAGTTTTGTCTCTATGGTTTGTTTCCTCTTCAAGTACCCCTAGGAACAGACTGAGGAAAAGCACTTTCATTGAGTGGGGTTGCCAAGGTTCTAGAAATAACGAGATTCCGATATAACAGCAAATATTTTTTCACGCAAACTTGATGACACTTGGTGGTAATGATCAGCCCACAAATCCCACTTGGCTGACCAAATTTTGTTCTTCTAGGTTGAAGCGTTCGTCTACCAATAGCACTTTTTATATTTAGGTTTCACTTTGTTCTCTCCTATATAGATAGATGAATTTGGAACTCTAAATACAACATGGTTTGTAGTAGCTCTTTGAAACTTGAACAAAATAAAGGAGTTCTCAGTTTTGTCTGTATGATTCTTTCCGCTTCAATAGCCGTAAGCAGTGACTGTGGAAAAGCACATTCATTGATAGGCGTTACCAAGCTTCAAAGAAATTACGAGTTTCCGAAATACCAGCAAATACTTTTTCACCCACCTGATGATACTTGGTGGTAATGACCAGTACAAAAATCCCACTTGGCTCACCAAATTTTGTTCTTCTAGGTTGAAGCGTTCGTCTACTGGAGCAGTTTTTATGTTTAGGTTTCACTCTGTTCTCTCCTATATGGATAGATGAATTTGGAACTCTAAATCCAACATGGTTTGTAGGTAGCTCTTTGAAACTTGACAAAATAAAGGAGTTCTCAGTTTTGTCTCTATGGTTTGTTTCCTCTTCATTAGCCCTAGGCAGAGACTGTGGAAAAGCACTTTCATTGAGAGGGGTTGCCAAGCTTCTAAGAAATAACGAGTTTCCGAAATACCAGCAAATATTTTTTCATCCAATCTTGAGGATACTTGGTGGTGATGATCAGTAAACAAATCCCACTTGGCTCAACAAATTTTGTTCTTCTAGGTTGAAGCGTTCGTCTACAGTAGCAATTTTTTTATTTAGGTTTCACTCTGTTCTCTCCTATATAGATAGATGAATTTGGAACTCTAAATCCAACATGGTTTGTAGTAGCTCTTTGTAACTTGACAAAATAAAGGAGTTCTCAATTTTGTCTTTATGGTTTGTTTCCTCTTCAAGTAGCCCTAGGCACAGACTGTGGAAAAGCACTTTTTTTGAGAGGGGTTGCCAAGCTTCTAAGAAATAACGAGTTTCCGAAATACCAGGAAATATTTTTTCACCCAATCTATGATTAATGGTGGTATGATCGGTACACAAATCCCACTTGGCTCACCAAATTTTCTTCTTCTAGGTTGATGCGTTCGTTTACAGTAGCAGTTTTTATTTTAGGTTTCCCTCTGTTCTCTCCTATAGAGATAGATGAATGTGGAACTCTAAATCCAACATGGTTTGTAGTAGCTCTTTGAAACTTGACAAAATAAAGGAGTGCTCAGTTTTGTCTCTATGGTTTGTTTCCTCTTCCAGTAGCCCTAGGCACAGACGGTGGAAAAGCACTTTCATTGAGAGGGGTTGCCAAGCTTCCAAGAATTACGAGTTTCCGAAATACCAGCGAATATTTTTTCACCCAATCTTGATGATACTTGTTGGTAATGATCGGTACACAAATCCCCATTGACTCACCAAATTTTATTCATCTAGGTTGATGCATTCGTTTTCAGTAGCAGTTTTTATTTTTAGGTTTTCACTCTGTTCTCTCCTATATAGATAGATGAATTTGGAACTCTAAATCCAACACGGATTGTAGTAGCTCTTTGAAACTTGAAAAAAATAAAGGAGTTCTCAGTTTTGTCTCTATGGCTTGTTTCCTCTTCAACTAGCCCTGGCACAGACTGTGGAAAAGCATTTTCATTGAGAGGGGTTGCCAAGCTTCTAAGAAATAACGAGTTTGCGAAATACCAGCAAATATTTTTTCACCCAATCTTGATGATACTTGGGGTAAGGACAAGTACACAAATCCCCCTTGGCTCACCAAATTTTGTTCTTCTAGGTTGAAGCATTCGTCTACAGTAGCAGTTTTTATTTTTAGGTTTTACTCTGTTCTCTCCTATATCGATAGATGAATTTGGAACTCTAAATCCAACATGGTTTGTAGTAGCTCTTTGAAACTTGACAAAATAAAGGAGTTCTCAGTTTTGTCTCTATGATTTGTTTCCGCTTCAAGTAGCCCTAAGCAGAGACTGTGGAAAAGCACTTTCATTGAGAGTGGTTGCCCAGCTTCCAGAAATTACGAGTTTCCGAAATACCAGCAAACATTTTTTCACCCAATCTTGATGATACTTGGTGGTAATGATCGGTACACAAATCCCACTTGGCTCACCAAATTTTGTTCTTCTAGGTGGAAGCGTTCATCTACAGTAACAGTTTTTATTCTTAGGTTTCACTCTGTTCTCTCCTATACAGATAGATGAATTTGGAACTCTAAATCCAACATGGTTTGTAGTAGCTCTTTGAAACTTGAAAAATAAAAGAGTTCTTGGTTTTGTCTCTATGGTTTGTTTCCTCTTAAAGTAGCCCTGGGCACTGACTGTGGAAAAGCACTTTCATTGAGAGGGTTGCCAAACTTCCAAGAAATTACGAGTTTCTGAAATACCAGCAAATATTTTTTCACTCAATCTTGATGATACTTGGTGGTAATGATCGGTACACAAATCCAACTTGACTCACAAAATATTTTCCTCTAGGTTGAAGCGCTCGTTTACACTAACAGTTTTTATTTTTAGGTTTCACTCTGTTCTCCCCTAATAGACAGATGAATTTGGAACTCTAAATCCAATATCGTTTGTAGTAGCTCTTTGAAACTTGACAAAATAAAGGAGTTCTCAGTTTTGGTTCTATGATTTTGTTTCCGCTTCTGGTAACCCTAAGCAGAGACTGTGGAAAGCACTTTCATTGAGAGGTGTTGCCAAGCTTCCAAGAAATTACGAGTTTCCGAAATACCAGCAAATATTTTTCACCCAATCTTGATGATACTTGGTGGTAATGATCGTTACACAAATCCCAATTGGCTCACCAAATTTTGTTCTCCTAGGTTGAAGCATTCGTTTACAGTAGCAATTTTTATTTTTAGGTTTTACTCTGTTCTCTCCTATATAGATAGATGAATTTGGAACTCTAAATCCAACATGGTTTGTAGTAGCTCTTTGAAAGTTGACAAAATAAAGGAGTTCTCAGTTTTGTCTCTATGATTTGTTTCCGCTTCATGTAGCCCTAAGCAGAGACTGTGAAAAGCACTTTCATTGAACGGGGTTGCCAAGCTTCCAAAAAATTACGAGGTTCCGAAATACCAGCAAATATTTTTCACCCAATGTTGATGATACGTGGTGGTAATGACAAGTACACAAATCCCACTTGGCTTACTAAATTGTGTTCTTCTAGGTTGCAGCGTTCGTTTACAGTAGCAGTTTTTATTTTAGTTTTCACTCTGTTCCTCTCCTATATAGATAGATGAATTTGGAACTCTAAATCCAACATGGTTTGCAGTAGCTCTTTGAAACTTGACAAAATAAAGTAGTCTCAGTTTTGTCTCTATGTTTTGTTTCCTCTTCAAGTAGTCCTAGGCACAGACTGTGGAAAGCACTTTCATTGAGAGGGGTTGCCAAGCTTCTAAGTAATAACGAGATTCCGAAATACCAGCAAATATTTTTTCACCCAACCTTGATGATACTTGGTTGTAATGATCGGTACACAAATCGCACTTGGCTCACCAAATTTTGTTCTTCTGAGTTGAAGCGTTCGTCTACAGTAGCAGTTTATATATTTAGGTTTCACTCTTTTCTCTCCTACATAGATAGATGAATGTGGAACTCTAAATCCAACATGGTGTGTAATAGCTCTTTGAAACTTGACAAAGTAAATAGTTCCCAATTTTTTCTCAATGGTTTGTTTCCTCTTCAAGTCGCCCTAGGCACAGACTGTGGAAAAGCACTTTCATTGAGAGGGGTTGCCAAGCTTCTAAGAAATAACGAGTTTCCGAAATACCAGCAAATATTTTTACACCCAATCTTGATGATACTTGGTGGTAATGATCGTTACACAAATCCCACTTGGCTCACCAAATTTTGTTCTTCTGGGTTGAAGCGTTCGTCTACAGTAGCAGTTTTTTATATTTAGGTTTCACACTGTTCTCTCCTATATAGATAGATGAATTTGGAACTCTAAATCCAACATGGTTTGTAGTAGCCATTTGTAACGTGACAAAAGAAAGTAGTTCTCAAATTTGTGTCTATGTTTTGTTTCCTCTTCAAGTAGCCCTAGGCACAGACTGTGGAAAAGCACTTTCATTGACAGGGGTGCCAAGCTTCTAAGAAATAACGAGTTTCTGAAATACCAGCAAATATTTCTTCACCCAATCTTGATGATACTTGGTGTTAGTGATTGGAACACAATTCCCACTTGGCTCACCAAATTTTGTTCTTCTAGGTTGAAGCGTTCCTTTACAGTGGCAGTTTTATATTTAGGTTTCTTTCTGTTCTCTTTTATATAGATAGATGAATTTGAAATTCTAAATCCAACATGGTTTGTAGTAGCTCTTTGAAACTTGACAAATTAAAGAAGTTCTCAGTTTTGTCTCTATGGTTTGTTACTCTTCAAGTAGCACCAGGCACAAACTGTGGAAAAGCACTTTCATTGAGAGGGGTTGCCAAGCTTCTAAGAAATAAGGAGTTTCCGAAATATCAGCAAATATTTTTTCAACCAATCTTGATGATACTTGGTGGTAATGATCAGTTACTTGGTGGTAATGATCAGTACACAAATCCCACTTGGCTCACCAAATTTTGTTCTTCTAGGATGAAGCGTTCGTTTTCAGGAGCAGTTTATATTTTTAATTTTCCCTCTGTTCTCTCCTATATAGATAGATGAATTTGGAACTCTAAATCCAACATGGTTTGTAGTAGCTCTTTGAAACTTGACAAAATAAAGGAGTTCTCAGTTTTGTCTCTATGATTTGTTTCCACTTCATGTATCCCTAAGAAGAGACTGTGGAAAAGAACTTTCATTGAAAGGGGTTGCCAAGCTTTCAATAAATAACGAGTTTCTGATATACCAGCAAATATTTTTTTACCCAATGTTGATGATAAATGGGGGTAATGATCAGTACGCAAATTCCACTTGGCTCACCTAATTTTGTTCTTCTAGGTTCAAACGTTCGTTTACAGTAGCAGTTTTTATATTTAGTTTTCACTCTGTTCTCTCCTATATAGATAGATGAATTTGGAACTCTAAATCCAACATGGTTTGCAGTAGCTCTTTGAAACTTGACAAAATAAATTAGTTCTCAGTTTTGTCTCTATGTTTTTTTTCCTCTTCAAGTAGTCCTAGGCACAGAGTGTGGAAAAGCACTTTCATTGAGATGGGTTGCCAAGCTTCTAAGAAATATCGAGTTTCCGAAATACCAGCAAATAATTTTTCACCGACTCTTGATGATACTTCGTGGTAATGATCAGTACACAAATCCCATTGGCTCACCAAATTTTGTTCTTCTAGGTTGAAGCGTTCGTCTACAGTAGCAGTTTTTATGTTTAGGTTTCACTCTGTTCTCTGCTATATAGATAGATGAATTTGGAACTCTAAATCCAACATGGTTTTTAGTGGCTCTTTGAAACTTGACAAAATAAAGTAGTTCTCAGTTTTGTCTCTATGGTTTGTTTCCTCTTCAAGTAGCCCTAGGCTCAGACTGTGGAAAAGCACTTTCATTGAGAGGGGTTGCCAAGCTTCTAAAAAATAACAAGTTTCTGAAATACCAGCAAATATTTTTTGACCCAATCTTGATGATACTTGGTCGTGATGATCGGTCCACAAATCCCACTTGGCACACCAATTTTTGTTCTTCTAGGTTGAAGCGTTCGTCTACAGTAGAAGTTGTTATATTTAGGTTTCCCTCTGTTCTCTCCTATACAGATAGATGAATTTAGAACTCTAAATCCAACGTGGTTTGTAGTAGCCCTTTAAAACTTGACAAAATAAAGTGGTTCTCAGTTTTGTATCTATGATTTGTTTCCGCTTCATGTAGCCCTTAGCAGAGACTGTGGGAAAGCACTTTCATTGAAGGGGTGGCCAAGCTTCCAAGAAATTACGAGTTTCCGAAATACCAGCAAATATTTTGTCACCCAATGGTGATGATACGTGGTGATAAAGATCGGTACACAGATCCCACTTGGCTCACCAAATTTTGTTCTTCTAGGTTGAAGCGTTCGTCTACAGTAGCAGTTTTTATGTTTAGGTTTCACTCTGTTCTCTGCAATATAGATAGATGAATTTGGAACTCTAAATCCAACATGGTTTGTAGTAGCTCTTTGAAACTTGACAAAATAAAGGAGTTCTCAATTTTGTCTTTATGGTTTGTTTCCTCTTCAAGTAGCCCTAGGCACAGACTGTGGAAAAGCACTTTTTTAGAGAGGGGTTGCCAATCTTCTAAGAAATAACGAGTTTCCGAAATACCAGGAAATATTTTTTCACCCAATCTATGATTAATGGTGGTAATGATCGGTACACAAATCCCACTTGGCTCACCAAATTTTCTTCTTCTAGGTTGAAGCGTTCGTTTACAGTAGCAGTTTTTATTTTTAGGTTTCTCTCTGTTCTCTCCTATAGAGATAGATGAATGTGGAACTCTAAATCCAACATGGTTTGTAGTAGCTCTTTGAAACTTGACAAAATAAAGGAGTGCTCAGTTTTGTCTCTATGGTTTGTTTCCTCTTCCAGTAGCCCTAGGCACAGACGGTGGAAAAGCACTATCATTGAGAGGGGTTGCCAAGCTTCCAAGAAATTACGAGTTTCCGAAATACCAGCAAATATTTTTTCACCGACTCTTGATGATACTTCGTGGTAATGATCAGTACACAAATCCCATTGGCTCACACAAATTTTGTTCTTCTAGGTTGAAGCGTTCGTCTACAGTAGCAGTTTTTATTTTTAGGTTTTAGTCTCTTCTCTCCTATATAGATAGATGAATTTGGAACTCTAAATCCAACATGGTTTGTAGTAGCTCTTTGAAAGTTGACAAAATAAAGGAGTTCTCAGTTTTGTCTCTATGGTTTGTTTCCTCTTCAAGTAGCCCTAGGCAGAGACTGTGGAAAAGCACTTTCATTGAGAGGGTTGCCAAGCTTCTAAGAAATAACGAGTTTCCGAAATACCAGCAAATATTTTTTCACCCAATGTTGATGATACTTGGTGGTAATGACAAGTACACAAATCCCACTTGGCTCACCAAATTTTGTTCTTCTTGGTTGAAGCGTTCGTCTACAGTAGCAGTTTTTATTTTTAGGTTTCACTCTGTTTTCTCCTATATAGATAGATGAATTTGGAACTCTAAATCCAACATGGTTTGTAGTAGCTCTTTGAAACTTGACAAAATAAAGGAGTTCTCAGTTTTGTCTATATGGATTGTTTCCTCTTCAAGTAGCCCTATGCACTGACTCTGGAAAAGCACTTTCATTGAGAGGGGTTGCCAAGCTTCTAAGAAATAACGAGTTTCCGAAATACCTGCAAATTTTTTTCCCCCGAATCTTGATGATACTTGGAGGTGATGATCGGTACACAAATCCCACTTGGGTCACCAAATTTTTTTCTTCTAGGTTGAAGCGTTCGTCTACAGTAGCAGTTTTTATGTTTAGGTTTCACTCTGTTCTCTGCTATATAGATAGATGAATTTGCAACTCTAAATCCAACATGGTTGGTAGTGGCTCTATGAAACTTGACAAAATAAAGGAGGTCTCAGTTTTGTCTCTATGGATTGTTTCCTCTTTAAGTAGCCCTAGGCAATGACTGTGGAAAAGCACTTCCATTGAAAGGGGTGCCAAGCTTCCAATAAATTACGAGTTTCCGAAATACCAGCAAATATTTCTTCACCCAATGTTGATGATACGTGGTGGTAATGACAAGTACACAAATCCCACTTGGCTCACCATATTTTGTTCTCTTTAGGTTGAAGCGTTCGTTTACAGTAGCAGTTTTTATTTTTAGGTTTTAGTCTCTTCTCTCCTATATAGATAGATGAATTTGGAACTCTAAATCCAACATGGTTTGTAGTAGCTCTTTGAAAGTTGACAAAATAAAGGAGTTCTCAGTTTTGTCTCTATGGTTTGTTTCCTCTGCAAGTAGCCCTAGGCACAAACTGTGGAAAAGCACTTTCATTGAGAGGGTTGCCAAGCTTCTAAGAAATAACGAGTTTACAAAATACCAGCAAATATTTTTTCACCCAATGTTGATGATACTTGGTGGTAATGATCAGTACACAAATCCCACTTGGCTCACCAAATTTTCTTCTTCTGGGTTGAATCATTCGTCTACAGTAGCAGTTTGTATATTTAGGTTTCACTCTGTTCTCTCCTATATAGATAGATGAATTTGGAATTCAAAATCCAACATGGTGTGTAATAGCTCTTTGAAACTTGACACAATAAAGGAGTTCTCAGTTTTGTCTGTATGGTTTGTTTCCTCTTCAAGTAGCCCTAGGCACAGACTGTGGAAAAGCACTTTCATTGAGAGGGATTGCAAAGCTTCTAAGAAATAAGGAGTTTCCGAAATACCAGGAAATATTTTTTCACCCAATCTTGATGATACTTGGTGGTAATGACAAGTACACAAATCCCACTTGGCTCACCAAATTTTGTTCTTCTTGGTTGAAGCGTTCGTCTACAGTAGCAGTTTTTATTTTAGGTTTCACTCTGTTTTCTCCTATATAGATAGATGAATTTGGAACTCTAAATCCAACATGGTTTGTAGTAGCTCTTTGAAACTTGAAAAATAAAGGAGTTCTCAGTTTTGTCTATATGGATTGTTTCCTCTTCAAGTAGCCCTATGCACTGACTGTGGAAAAGCACTTTCATTGAGAGGGATTTCCAAGCTTCTAAGAAATAAGGAGTTTCCGAAAACCAGGAAATATTGTTTCACCCAATCTTGATGATACTTGGTGGTAATGACAAGTACACAAATCCCACTTTGGTCACCAAATTTTTTTCTTCTAGGTTGAAGCGTTCGTCTACAGTAGCAGTTTTTATGTTTAGGTTTCACTCTGTTCTCTCCTATATAGATAAATGAATTTGGAACTCTAAATCCAATATGGTTTGAGGTAGCTCTTTGAAACTTGTAAAAATAAAAGAGTTCTCAGTTTTGTCTCTATGGTTTGTTACCCCTTCATGTAGCCCTAGGCACAGACTGTGGAAAAGCACTTTCATTGAGAGGGGTTGCCAAGCTTCTAAGAAATAACGAGTTTCTGAAATACCAGCAAATATTTTTTCACCCAATCTTGATGATACTTGGTGGTGATGATCGGTCCACAAATCCTACTTGGCTCACCAATTTTTGTTTTTCTAGATTGAAGCGTTCATCTACAGTAGCATTTTTTATGTTTAGGTTTCACTCTGTTTTCTGCTATATAGATAGATGAATTTGGAACTCTAAATCCAGTATGGTTTGCAGTAGCTCTTTGAAACTTGACAAAATAAAGTAGTTCTCAGTTTTGTCTCTATGTTTTGTTTCTTCTTCAAGTAGTCCTAGGCACAGACTGTGGAAAAGGACTTTCATTGAGAGGGGTTGCCAAGCTTCTAAAAAATAACGAGTTTCCGAAATACCAGCAAATATTTTTTCACCGAAACTTGATGATACTTGGTGGTAAAGATCAGTACACAAATCCCACTTGGCTTACCAAATTTTGTTCTTCTAGGTTGAAGCGTTCGTTTACAGAAGCAGTGTTTATTTTTAGGTTTCACTCTGTTCTCTCCGATATAGATAGATGAATTTGGAACTCTAAATCCAACATGGTTTGTAGTAGCTCTTTGAAACTTGACAAAATAAAGGAGTTCTCAGTTTTGTCTATATGGATTGTTTCCTCTTCAAGTAGCCCTATGCACTGACTCTGGAAAAGCACTTTCATTGAGAGGGGTTGCCAAGCTTCTAAGAAATAACGAGTTTCCGAAATACCTGCAAATTTTTTTCCCCCGAATCTTGATGATACTTCGTGGTGATGATCGGTACACAAATCCCACTTGGGTCACCAAATTTTTTTCTTCTAGGTTGAAGCGTTCGTCTACAGTAGCAGTTTTTATGTTTAGGTTTCACTCTGTTCTCTGCTATATAGATAGATGAATTTGCAACTCTAAATCCAACATGGTTGGTAGTGGCTCTATGAAACTTGACAAAATAAAGGAGGTCTCAGTTTTGTCTCTATGGATTGTTTCCTCTTTAAGTAGCCCTAGGCAATGACTGTGGAAAAGCACTTCCATTGAAAGGGGTGCCAAGCTTCCAATAAATTACGAGTTTCCGAAATACCAGCAAATATTTCTTCACCCAATGTTGATGATACGTGGTGGTAATGACAAGTACACAAATCCCACTTGGCTCACCATATTTTGTTCTCTTTAGGTTGAAGCGTTCGTTTACAGTAGCAGTTTTTATTTTTAGGTTTTAGTCTCTTCTCTCCTATATAGATAGATGAATTTGGAACTCTAAATCCAACATGGTTTGTAGTAGCTCTTTGAAAGTTGACAAAATAAAGGAGTTCTCAGTTTTGTCTCTATGGTTTGTTTCCTCTGCAAGTAGCCCTAGGCACAAACTGTGGAAAAGCACTTTCATTGAGAGGGTTGCCAAGCTTCTAAGAAATAACGAGTTTACAAAATACCAGCAAATATTTTTTCACCCAATGTTGATGATACTTGGTGGTAATGATCAGTACACAAATCCCACTTGGCTCACCAAATTTTCTTCTTCTGGGTTGAATCATTCGTCTACAGTAGCAGTTTGTATATTTAGGTTTCACTCTGTTCTCTCCTATATAGATAGATGAATTTGGAATTCAAAATCCAACATGGTGTGTAATAGCTCTTTGAAACTTGACACAATAAAGGAGTTCTCAGTTTTGTCTGTATGGTTTGTTTCCTCTTCAAGTAGCCCTAGGCACAGACTGTGGAAAAGCACTTTCATTGAGAGGGATTGCAAAGCTTCTAAGAAATAAGGAGTTTCCGAAATACCAGGAAATATTTTTTCACCCAATCTTGATGATACTTGGTGGTAATGACAAGTACACAAATCCCACTTGGCTCACCAAATTTTGTTCTTCTTGGTTGAAGCGTTCGTCTACAGTAGCAGTTTTTATTTTAGGTTTCACTCTGTTTTCTCCTATATAGATAGATGAATTTGGAACTCTAAATCCAACATGGTTTGTAGTAGCTCTTTGAAACTTGAAAAATAAAGGAGTTCTCAGTTTTGTCTATATGGATTGTTTCCTCTTCAAGTAGCCCTATGCACTGACTGTGGAAAAGCACTTTCATTGAGAGGGATTTCCAAGCTTCTAAGAAATAAGGAGTTTCCGAAAACCAGGAAATATTGTTTCACCCAATCTTGATGATACTTGGTGGTAATGACAAGTACACAAATCCCACTTTGGTCACCAAATTTTTTTCTTCTAGGTTGAAGTTCGTCTACAGTAGCAGTTTTTATGTTTAGGTTTCACTCTGTTCTCTGCTATATAGATAGATGAATTTGCAACTGTAAATCCAACATGGTTGGTAGTGGCTCTATGAAACTTGACAAAATAAATGAGGTCTCAGTTTTGTCTCTATGGATTGTTTCCTCTTTAAGTAGCCCTAGGCAATGACTGTGGAAAAGCACTTCCATTGAAAGGGGTGCCAAGCTTCCAATAAATTACGAGTTTCCGAAATACCAGCAAATATTTCTTCACCCAATGTTGTTGATACGTGGTGGTAATGACAAGTACACAAATCCCACTTGGCTCACCATATTTTGTTCTCTTTAGGTTGAAACGTTCGTTTACAGTAGCAGTTTTTATTTTTTAGGTTTTAGTCTCTTCTCTCCTATATAGATAGATGAATTTGGAACTCTAAATCCAACATGGTTTGTAGTAGCTCTTTGAAAGTTGACAAAATAAAGGAGTTCTCAGTTTTGTCTCTATGGTTTGTTTCCTCTTCAAGTATCCCTAGGCAGAGACTGTGGAAAAGCACTTTCATTGAGAGGGTTGCCAAGCTTCTAAGAAATAACGAGTTTCCGAAATACCAGCAAATATTTTTTCACCCAATGTTGATGATACTTGGTGGTAATGACAAGTACACAAATCCCACTTGGCTCACCAAATTTTGTTCTTCTTGGTTGAAGCGTTCGTCTACAGTAGAAGTTTTTATTTTTTAGGTTTCACTCTGTTTTCTCCTATATAGATAGATGAAATTGGAACTCTAAATCCAACATGGTTTGTAGTAGCTCTTTGAAACTTGACAAAATAAAGGAGTTCTCAGTTTTGTCTATATGGATTGTTTCCTCTTCAAGTAGCCCTATGCACTGACTCTGGAAAAGCACTTTCATTGAGAGGGGTTGCCAAGCTTCTAAGAAATAACGAGTTTCCGAAATACCTGCAAATTTTTTTTCCCCCGAATCTTGATGATACTTGGAGGTGATGATCGGTACACAAATCCCACTTGGGTCACCAAATTTTTTTCTTCTAGGTTGAAGCGTTCGTCTACAGTAGCAGTTTTTATGTTTAGGTTTCACTCTGTTCTCTGCTATATAGATAGATGAATTTGCAACTCTAAATCCAACATGGTTGGTAGTGGCTCTATGAAACTTGACAAAATAAAGGAGGTCTCAGTTTTGTCTCTATGGATTGTTTCCTCTTTAAGTAGCCCTAGGCAATGACTGTGGAAAAGCACTTCCAATGAAAGGGGTGCCAAGCTTCCAATAAATTACGAGATTCCGAAATACCAGCAAATATTTCTTCACCCAATGTTGATGATACGTGGTGGTAATGACAAGCACACATATCCCACTTGGCTCACCATATTTTGTTCTCTTTAGGTTGAAGCGTTCGTTTACAGTAGCAGTTTTTATTTTTAGGTTTTAGTCTCTTCTCTCCTATATAGATAGATGAATTTGGAACTCTAAATCCAACATGGTTTGTAGTAGCTCTTTGAAAGTTGACAAAATAAAGGAGTTCTCAGTTTTGTCTCTATGGTTTGTTTCCTCTTCAAGTAGCCCTAGGCAGAGACTGTGGAAAAGCACTTTCATTGAGAGGGTTGCCAAGCTTCTAAGAAATAACGAGTTTCCGAAATACCAGCAAATATTTTTTCACCCAATGTTGATGATACTTGGTGGTAATGACAAGTACACAAATCCCACTTGGCTCACCAAATTTTGTTCTTCTTGGTTGAAGCGTTCGTCTACAGTAGCAGTTTTTATTTTTAGGTTTCACTCTGTTTTCTCCTATATAGATAGATGAATTTGGAACTCTAAATCCAACATGGTTTGTAGTAGCTCTTTGAAACTTGACAAAATAAAGGAGTTCTCAGTTTTGTCTATATGGATTGTTTCCTCTTCAAGTAGCCCTATGCACTGACTCTGGAAAAGCACTTTCATTGAGAGGGGTTGCCAAGCTTCTAAGAAATAACGAGTTTCCGAAATACCTGCAAATTTTTTCCCCGAATCTTGATGATACTTGGTGGTGATGATCGGTACACAAATCCCACTTGGGTCACCAAATTTTTTTTCTTCTAGGTTGAAGCGTTCGTCTACAGTAGCAGTTTTTATGTTTAGGTTTCACTCTGTTCTCTGCTATATAGATAGATGAATTTGCAACTCTAAATCCAACATGGTTGGTAGTGGCTCTATGAAACTTGACAAAATAAAGGAGGTCTCAGTTTTGTCTCTATGGATTGTTTCCTCTTTAAGTAGCCCTAGGCAATGACTGTGGAAAAGCACTTCCATTGAAAGGGGTGCCAAGCTTCCAATAAATTACGAGTTTCCGAAATACCAGCAAATATTTCTTCACCCAATGTTGATGATACGTGGTGGTAATGACAAGTACACAAATCCCACTTGGCTCACCATATTTTGTTCTCTTTAGGTTGAAGCGTTCGTTTACAGTAGCAGTTTTTATTTTTAGGTTTTAGTCTCTTCTCTCCTATATAGATAGATGAATTTGGAACTCTAAATCCAACATGGTTTGTAGTAGCTCTTTGAAAGTTGACAAAATAAAGGAGTTCTCAGTTTTGTCTCTATGGTTTGTTTCCTCTGCAAGTAGCCCTAGGCACAAACTGTGGAAAAGCACTTTCAATTAGAGGGTTGCCAAGCTTCTAAGAAATAACGAGTTTACAAAATACCAGCAAATATTTTTTCACCCAATGTTGATGATACTTGGTGGTAATGATCAGTACACAAATCCCACTTGGCTCACCAAATTTTGTTCTTCTGGGTTGAATCATTCGTCTACAGTAGTAGTTTGTATATTTAGGTTTCACTCTGTTCTCTCCTATATAGATAGATGAATTTGGAATTCAAATCCAACATGGTGTGTAATAGCTCTTTGAAACTTGACACAATAAAGGAGTTCTCAGTTTTGTCTGTATGGTTGTTTCCTCTTCAAGTAGCCCTAGGCACAGACTGTGGAAAAGCACTTTCATTGAGAGGGATTGCAAAGCTTCTAAGAAATAAGGAGTTTCCGAAATACCAGGAAATATTTTTTCACCCAATCTTGATGATACTTGGTGGTAATGACAAGTACACAAATCCCACTTGGCTCACCAAATTTTGTTCTTCTTGGTTGAAGCGTTCGTCTACAGTAGCAGTTTTTATTTTAGGTTTCACTCTGTTTTCTCCTATATAGATAGATGAATTTGGAACTCTAAATCCAACATGGTTTGTAGTAGCTCTTTGAAACTTGAAAAATAAAGGAGTTCTCAGTTTTGTCTATATGGATTGTTTCCTCTTCAAGTAGCCCTATGCACTGACTGTGGAAAAGCACTTTCATTGAGAGGGGTTTCCAAGCTTCTAAGAAATAAGGAGTTTCCGAAAACCAGGAAATATTGTTTCACCCAATCTTGATGATACTTGGTGGTAATGACAAGTACACAAATCCCACTTTGGTCACCAAATTTTTTTCTTCTAGGTTGAAGCGTTCGTCTACAGTAGCAGTTTTTATGTTTAGGTTTCACTCTGTTCTCTCCTATATAGATAAATGATTTTGGAACTCTAAATCCAATATGGTTTGTAGTAGCTCTTTGAAACTTGTAAAAATAAAAGGGTTCTCAGTTTTGTCTCTATGGTTTGTTACCCCTTCATATAGCCCTAGGCACAGACTGTGGAAAAGCACTTTCATTGAGAGGGGTTGCCAAGCTTCTAAGAAATAACGAGTTTCTGAAATACCAGCAAATATTTTTTCACCCAATCTTGATGATACTTGGTGGTGATGATCGGTCCACAAATCCTACTTGGCTCAACAATTTTTGTTTTTCTAGATTGAAGCGTTCATCTACAGTAGCATTTTTTATGTTTAGGTTTCACTCTGTTTTCTGCTATATAGATAGATGAATTTGGAACTCTAAATCCAGTATGGTTTGCAGTAGCTCTTTGAAACTTGACAAAATAAAGTAGTTCTCAGTTTTGTCTCTATGTTTTGTTTCTTCTTCAAGTAGTCCTAGGCACAGACTGTGGAAAAGGACTTTCATTGAGAGGGGTTGCCAAGCTTCTAAGAAATAACGAGTTTCCGAAATACCAGCAAATATTTTTTCACCGAAACTTGATGATACTTGGTGGTAAAGATCAGTACACAAATCCCACTTGGCTTACCAAATTTTGTTCTTCTAGGTTGAAGCGTTCGTTTACAGAAGCAGTGTTTATTTTAGGTTTCACTCTGTTCTCTCCGATATAGATAGATGAATTTGGAACTCTAAATCCAACATGGTTTGTAGTAGCTCTTTGAAACTTGACAAAATAAAGGAGTTCTCAGTTTTGTCTATATGGATTGTTTCCTCTTCAAGTAGCCCTATGCACTGACTGTGGAAAAGTACTTTCATTGAGAGGGTTGCCAAGCTTCTAAGAAAAAAAGAGTTTCCGAAATACCAGCAAATATTTTTTCACCCAATGTTCATGATACTTGGTGGTAATGACAAGTACACAAATCCCACTTGGCTCACCAAATTTTGTTCTTCTTGGTTGAAGCGTTCGTCTACAGTAGCAGTTTTTATTTTTAGGTTTCACTCTGTTTTCTCCTATATAGATAGATGAATTTGGAACTCTAAATCCAACATGGTTTGTAGTAGCTCTTTGAAACTTGACAAAATAAAGGAGTTCTCAGTTTTGTCTATATGGATTGTTTCCTCTTCAAGTAGCCCTATGCACTGACTCTGGAAAAGCACTTTCATTGAGAGGGGTTGCCAAGCTTCTAAGAAATAACGAGTTTCCGAAATACCTGCAAATTTTTTCCCCCGAATCTTGATGATACTTGGTGGTGATGATCGGTACACAAATCCCACTTGGGTCACCAAATTTTTTTCTTCTAGGTTGAAGCGTTCGTCTACAGTAGCAGTTTTTATGTTTAGGTTTCACTCTGTTCTCTGCTATATAGATAGATGAATTTGCAACTCTAAATCCAACATGGTTGGTAGTGGCTCTATGAAACTTGACAAAATAAAGGAGGTCTCAGTTTTGTCTCTATGGATTGTTTCCTCTTTAAGTAGCCCTAGGCAATGACTGTGGAAAAGCACTTCCATTGAAAGGGGTGCCAAGCTTCCAATAAATTACGAGTTTCCGAAATACCAGCAAATATTTCTTCACCCAATGTTGATGATACGTGGTGGTAATGACAAGTACACAAATCCCACTTGGCTCACCATATTTTGTTCTCTTTAGGTTGAAACGTTCGTTTACAGTAGCAGTTTTTATTTTTAGGTTTTAGTCTCTTCTCTCCTATATAGATAGATAAATTTGGAACTCTAAATCCAACATGGTTTGTAGTAGCTCTTTGAAAGTTGACAAAATAAAGGAGTTCTCAGTTTTGTCTCTATGGTTTGTTTCCTCTTCAAGTAGCCCTAGGCAGAGACTGTGGAAAAGCACTTTCATTGAGAGGGTTGCCAAGCTTCTAAGAAATAACGAGTTTCCGAAATACCAGCAAATATTTTTTCACCAAATGTTGATGATACTTGGTGGTTATGATAAGTACACAAATCCCACTTGGCTCACCAAATTTTGTTCTTCTGGGTTGAATCGTTCGTCTACAGTAGCAGTTTTTATATTTAGGTTTCACTCTGTTCTCTCCTATATAGATTGTTGTATTTGGAATTCAAAATCCAACATGGTGTGTAATAGCTCTTTGAAACTTGACACAATAAAGGAGTTCTCACTTTTGTCTGTATGGTTTGTTTCCTCTTCAAGTAGCCCTAGGCACAGACTGTGGAAAAGCACTTTCATTGAGAGGGGTTGCCAAGCTTCTAAGAAATAAGGAGTTTCCGAAATACCAGGAAATATTTTTTCACCCAATGTTGATGATACTTGGTGGTAATGACAAGTACACAAATCCCACTTGGCTCACCAAATTTTGTTCTTCTTGGTTAAAGCGTTCGTCTACAGTAGCAGTATTTATTTTTAGGTTTCACTCTGTTTTCTCCTATATAGATAGATGAATTTGGAACTCTAAATCCAACATGGTTTGTAGTATCTCTTTGAAACTTGTCAAAATAAAAGAGTTCACAGTTTTGTCTCTATGGTTTGTTTCCCCTTCAAGTAGCCCTAGGCAAAGACTGTGGAAAAGCACTTTCATTGAGAGGGGTTGAAAAGCTTCTAAGAAATAACGAGTTTCTGAAATACCAGCAAATATTTTTTGACCCAATCTTGATGATACTTGGTGGTGATGATCGGTCCACAAATCCCACTTGGCTCACCAATTTTTGTATTTCTAGATTGAAGCGTTCGTCACAGTAGCAGTTTTTGTGTTTAGGTTTCACTCTGTTCTCTGCTATATAGATAGATGAATTTGGAACTCTAAATCGAGTATGGTTTGCAGTAGCTCTTTGAAACTTGACAAAATAAAGTAGTTCTCAGTTTTGTCTCTATGTTTTGTTTTCTTTTCAAGTAGTCCCAGGCACAGACTGTGGGAAAGCACTTTCATTGAGAGGGGTTGCCAAGCTTCTAAGAAATAACGAGTTTCCGAAATACCTGCAAATTTTTTTCCCCCGAATCTTGATGATACTTGGTGGTGATGATCGGTACACAAATCCCACTTGGGTCACCAAATTTTTTTCTTCTAGGTTGAAGCGTTCGTCTACAGTAGCAGTTTTTATGTTTAGGTTTCACTCTGTTCTCTGCTATATAGATAGATGAATTTGCAACTCTAAATCCAACATGGTTGGTAGTGGCTCTATGAAACTTGACAAAATAAAGGAGGTCTCAGTTTTGTCTCTATGGATTGTTTCCTCTTTAAGTAGCCCTAGGCAATGACTGTGGAAAAGCACTTCCATTGAAAGGGGTGCCAAGCTTCCAATAAATTACGAGTTTCCGAAATACCAGCAAATATTTCTTCACCCAATGTTGATGATACGTGGTGGTAATGACAAGTACACAAATCCCACTTGGCTCACCATATTTTGTTCTCTTTAGGTTGAAGCGTTCGTTTACAGTAGCAGTTTTTATTTTTAGGTTTTAGTCTCTTCTCTCCTATATAGATAGATGAATTTGGAACTCTAAATCCAACATGGTTTGTAGTAGCTCTTTGAAAGTTGACAAAATAAAGGAGTTCTCAGTTTTGTCTCTATGGTTTGTTTCCTCTTCAAGTAGCCCTAGGCAGAGACTGTGGAAAAGCACTTTCATTGAGAGGGTTGCCAAGCTTCTAAGAAAAAACGAGTTTCCGAAATACCAGCAAATATTTTTTCACCCAATGTTGATGATACTTGGTGGTAATGACAAGTACACAAATCCCACTTGGCTCACCAAATTTTGTTCTTCTTGGTTGAAACGTTCGTCTACAGTAGCAGTTTTTATTTTTAGGTTTCACTCTGTTTTCTCCTATATAGATAGATGAATTTGGAACTCTAAATCCAACATGGTTTGTAGTAGCTCTTTGAAACTTGACAAAATAAAGGAGTTCTCAGTTTTGTCTATATGGATTGTTTCTTCTTCAAGTAGTCCTAGGCACAGACTGTGGAAAAGGACTTTCATTGAGAGGGGTTGCCAAGCTTCTAAGAAATAACGAGTTTCCGAAATACCAGCAAATATTTTTTCACCGAAACTTGATGATACTTGGTGGTAAAGATCAGTACACAAATCCCACTTGGCTTACCAATTTTGTTCTTCTAGGTTGAAGCGTTCGTTTACAGAAGCAGTTTTTATTTTTAGGTTTCACTCTGTTCTCTCCGATATAGATAGATGAATTTGGAACTCTAAATCCAACATGGTTTGTAGTAGCTCTTTGAAACTTGACAAAATAAAGGAGTTCTCAGTTTTGTCTATATGGATTGTTTCCTCTTCAAGTAGCCCTATGCACTGACTCTGGAAAAGCACTTTCATTGAGAGGGGTTGCCAAGCTTCTAAGAAATAACGAGTTTCCGAAATACCTGCAAATTTTTTTCCCCCGAATCTTGATGATACTTCGTGGTGATGATCGGTACACAAATCCCACTTGGGTCACCAAATTTTTTTCTTCTAGGTTGAAGCGTTCGTGTACAGTAGCAGTTTTTATGTTTAGGTTTCACTCTGTTCTCTGCTATATAGATAGATGAATTTGCAACTCTAAATCCAACATGGTTGGTAGTGGCTCTATGAAACTTGACAAAATAAAGGAGGTCTCAGTTTTGTCTCTATGGATTGTTTCCTCTTTAAGTAGCCCTAGGCAATGACTGTGGAAAAGCACTTCCATTGAAAGGGGTGCCAAGCTTCCAATAAATTACGAGTTTCCGAAATACCAGCAAATATTTCTTCACCCAATGTTGATGATACGTGGTGGTAATGACAAGTACACAAATCCCACTTGGCTCACCATATTTTGTTCTCTTTAGGTTGAAGCGTTGGTTTACAGTAGCAGTTTTTATTTTTAGGTTTTAGTCTCTTCTCTCCTATATAGATAGATGAATTTGGAACTCTAAATCCAACATGGTTTGTAGTAGCTCTTTGAAAGTTGACAAAATAAAGGAGTTCTCAGTTTTGTCTCTATGGTTTGTTTCCTCTTCAAGTAGCCCTAGGCAGAATCTGTCGAAAAGCACTTTCATTGAGAGGGTTGCCAAGCTTCTAAGAAAAAACGAGTTTCCGAAATACCAGCAAATATTTTTTCACCCAATGTTGATGATATTGGTGGTAATGACAAGTACACAAATCCCACTTGGCTCATCAAATTTTGTTCTTCTTGGTTGAAGCGTTCGTCTACAGTAGCAGTTTTTATTTTTAGGTTTCACTCTGTTTTCTCCTATATAGATAGATGAATTTGGAACTCTAAATCCAACATGGTTTGTAGTAGCTCTTTGAAACTTGACAAAATAAAGGAGTTCTCAGTTTTGTCTATATGGATTGTTTCCTCTTCAAGTAGCCCTATGCACTGACTGTTGAAAAGCACTTTCATTGAGAGGGGTTGCCAACCTTCTAAGAAATAACGAGTTTCCGAAATACCTGCAAATTTTTTCCCCCGAATCTTGATGATACTTGGTGGTGATGATCGGTACACAAATCCCACTTGGGTCACCAAATTTTTTTCTTCTAGGTTGAAGCGTTCGTCTACAGTAGCAGTTTTTATGTTTAGGTTTCACTCTGTTCTCTGCTATATAGATAGATGAATTTGCAACTCTAAATCCAACATGGTTGGTAGTGGCTCTATGAAACTTGACAAAATAAAGGAGGTCTCAGTTTTGTCTCTATGGATTGTTTCCTCTTTAAGTAGCCCTAGGCAATGACTGTGGAAAAGCACTTCCATTGAAAGGGGTGCCAAGCTTCCAATAAATTACGAGTTTCCGAAATACCAGCAAATATTTCTTCACCCAATGTTGATGATACGTGGTGGTAATGACAAGTACACAAATCCCACTTGGCTCACCATATTTTGTTCTCTTTAGGTTGAAGCGTTCGTTTACAGTAGCAGTTTTTATTTTTAGGTTTTAGTCTCTTCTCTCCTATATAGATAGATGAATTTGGAACTCTAAATCCAACATGGTTTGTAGTAGCTCTTTGAAAGTTGACAAAATAAAGGAGTTCTCAGTTTTGTCTCTATGGTTTGTTTCCTCTTCAAGTAGCCCTAGGCAGAGACTGTGGAAAAGCACTTTCATTGAGAGGGTTGCCAAGCTTCTAAGAAAAAACGAGTTTCCGAAATACCAGCAAATATTTTTTCACCCAATGTTGATGATACTTGGTGGTAATGACAAGTACACAAATCCCACTTGGCTCACCAAATTTTGTTCTTCTTGGTTGAAGCGTTCGTCTACAGTAGCAGTTTTTATTTTTAGGTTTCACTCTGTTTTCTCCTATATAGATAGATGAATTTGGAACTCTAAATCCAACATGGTTTGTAGTAGCTCTTTGAAACTTGACAAAATAAAGGAGTTCTCAGTTTTGTCTATATGGATTGTTTCTTCTTCAAGTAGTCCTAGGCACAGACTGTGGAAAAGGACTTTCATTGAGAGGGGTTGCCAAGCTTCTAAGAAATAACGAGTTTCCGAAATACCAGCAAATATTTTTTCACCGAAACTTGATGATACTTGGTGGTAAAGATCAGTACACAAATCCCACTTGGCTTACCAAATTTTGTTCTTCTAGGTTGAAGCGTTCGTTTACAGAAGCAGTTTTTATTTTTAGGTTTCACTCTGTTCTCTCCGATATAGATAGATGAATTTGGAACTCTAAATCCAACATGGTTTGTAGTAGCTCTTTGAAACTTGACAAAATAAAGGAGTTCTCAGTTTTGTCTATATGGATTGTTTCCTCTTCAAGTAGCCCTATGCACTGACTCTGGAAAAGCACTTTCATTGAGAGGGGTTGCCAAGCTTCTAAGAAATAACGAGTTTCCGAAATACCTGCAAATTTTTTTCCCCCGAATCTTGATGATACTTCGTGGTGATGATCGGTACACAAATCCCACTTGGGTCACCAAATTTTTTTCTTCTAGGTTGAAGCGTTCGTCTACAGTAGCAGTTTTTATGTTTAGGTTTCACTCTGTTCTCTGCTATATAGATAGATGAATTTGCAACTCTAAATCCAACATGGTTGGTAGTGGCTCTATGAAACTTGACAAAATAAAGGAGGTCTCAGTTTTGTCTCTATGGATTGTTTCCTCTTTAAGTAGCCCTAGGCAATGACTGTGGAAAAGCACTTCCATTGAAAGGGGTGCCAAGCTACCAATAAATTACGAGTTTCCGAAATACCAGCAAATATTTCTTCACCCAATGTTGATGATACGTGGTGGTAATGACAAGTACACAAATCCCACTTGGCTCACCAAATTTTGTTCTTCTTGGTTAAAGCGTTCGTCTACAGTAGCAGTATTTATTTTTAGGTTTCACTCTGTTTTCTCCTATATAGATAGATGAATTTGGAACTCTAAATCCAACATGGTTTGTAGTATCTCTTTGAAACTTGTCAAAATAAAAGAGTTCACAGTTTTGTCTCTATGGTTTGTTTCCCCTTCAAGTAGCCCTAGGCAAAGACTGTGGAAAAGCACTTTCATTGAGAGGGGTTGAAAAGCTTCTAAGAAATAACGAGTTTCTGAAATACCAGCAAATATTTTTTCACCCAATCTTGATGATACTTGGTGGTGATGATCGGTCCACAAATCCCACTTGGCTCACCAAATTTTGTTCTTCTAGGTTGAAGCGTTCGTTTACAGTAGCAGTTTTTATGTTTAGGTTTCACTCTGTTCTCTGCTATATAGCTAGATGAATTTGGAACTCTAAATCCAACATGGTTTGTAGTGGCTCTTTGAAACTTGACAAAATGAAGGAGTTCTCTGTTTTGTCTCTATGGTTTGTTTCCTCTTCAAGTAGCCCTAGGCACAGAGGGTGGATACGCACTTTCATTGAGAGGGGTTGCCAACTTCCAAAAAATTACGAGTTTTCGAAATACCAGCAAATATTTTTTCACCCAATCTTGATGGTACATAGTGTTTTCGATCGGTACACAAATCCCACTTGACTCACCAAATTTTGTTCTTCTAGGTTGAAGCGTTCGTCTACAGTAGCAGTTTTTATATTTAGGTTTCACTCTGTTCTCTCCTATATAGATAGATGAATTTGGAACTCTAAATCCAATATGGTTTGTAGTAGCTCTTTGAAACTTGAAACAATAAAGGAGTTCTCAGTTTTGTCTCTATGGTTTGTTTCCTCTTCAATTACCCCTAGGATCAGACTCTGGAAAAGCACTTTCATTTAGTGGGGTTGCCAAGCTTCTAAGAAATAATGAGTTTCCGAAATACCAGCAAATATTTTTTCACCCAATCTTGATGACACTTGGTGGTAATGATCAGTACACAAATCCCACTTGGCTCACCAAATTTTGTTCTTCTAGGTTGAAGCGTTCGTCTACAGTAGCAGTTTTTATATTTAGGTTTCACTCTGTTCTCTCCTATATGGATAGATGAATTTGGAACTCTAAATCCAACATGGTTTGTAGTAGCTCTTTGAAACTTGACAAAATACAGGAGTTCTCAGTTTTGTCTGTATGGTTTGTTTCCTCTTCAATAGCCTTAGGCACAGACTGTGGAAAAGCACTTTCAGTGAGTGGGGTTGCCAAGCTTATAAGAAATAACGAGTTCCCGAATTACCAGCAAATATTAATTCACCCAATCTTGATGATACTTGGTGGTGAAGATCGGTACACAAATCCCACTTGGCTCACCAAATTTTGTTCTTTTAGTTTGAAGCGTTCGTCTACAGTAGCAGTTTTTATATTTAGGTTTCACTCTGTTCTCTCCTATATAGATAGATGAATTTGGAACTCTAAATCCAATATGGTTTGTAGTAGCTCTTGAAACTTGAAAAAATAAAGGAGTTCTCAGTTTTTTCTCTATGGTTTGTTTCCTCTTCAAGTAGCCCCAGGCACAAACGGAGGAAAAGCACTTTCATTGAGAGTGGTTGCCAAGCTTCCAAGAATTTACGAGTTTCCGAAATACCAGCAAATATTTTTTTCACCCAATCTTGATGATACTTGGTGGTAATGATCAGTTCACAAATCCCACTTGGATCACCAAATTTTGTTCTTCTTGATGAAGCTTTCGTCTACAGTAGCAGTTTTTATGTTTAGGTTTCACTCTGTTCTCTGCTATATAGCTAGATGAATTTGGAACTCTAAATCCAACATGGTTTGTAGTGGCTCTTTGAAACTTGACAAAATGAAGGAGTTCTCTCTTTTGTCTCTATGGTTTGTTTCCTCTTCAAGTAGCCCTAGGCACAGAGGGTGGATACGCACTTTCATTGAGAGGGGATGCCAAGCTTCCAAGAAATTACGAGTTTCCGAAATACCAGCAAATATTTTTTCACCCAATCTTGATGGTACATAGTGTTTTCGATCGGTACACAAATCCCACTTGACTCACCAAATTTTGTTCTTCTAGGTTGAAGCGTTCGTCTACAGTAGCAGTTTTTATATTTAGGTTTCACTCTGTTCTCTCCTATATAGATAGATGAATTTGGAACTCTAAATCCAATATGGTTTGTAGTAGCTCTTTGAAACTTCAAACAATAAAGGAGTTCTCAGTTTTGTCTCTATGGTTTGTTTCCTCTTCAAGTACCCCTAGGAACAGACTCTGGAAAAGCACTTTCATTTAGTGGGGTTGCCAAGCTTCTAAGAAATAACGAGTTTCCGAAATACCAGCAAATATTTTTTCACGCAATCTTGATGACACTTGGTGGTAATGATCAGTACACAAATCCCACTTGGCTCACCAAATTTTGTTCTTCTAGGTTGAAGCGTTCGTCTACAGTAGCAGTTTTTATATTTAGGTTTCACTCTGTTCTCTCCTATATGGATAGATGAATTTGGAACTCTAAATCCAACATGGTTTGTAGTAGCTCTTTGAAACTTGACAAAATAAAGGAGTTCTCAGTTTTGTCTCTATGGTTTGTTTCCTCTTCAAGTACTCCTAGGAACAGACTCTGGAAAAGCACTTTCATTTAGTGGGGTTGCCAAGCTTATAAGAAATAGCGAGTTTCCGAATTACCAGCAAATATTAATTCACCCAATCTTGATGATACTTGGTGGTGAAGATCGGTACACAAATCCCACTTGGCTCACCAAATTTTGTTCTTTTAGTTTGAAGCGTTCGTCTACAGTAGCAGTTTTTATATTTAGGTTTCACTCTGTTCTCTCCTATATAGATAGATGAATTTGGAACTCTAAATCCAATATGGTTTGTAGTAGCTCTTTGAAACTTGAAAAAATAAAGGAGTTCTCAGTTTTTTCTCTATGGTTTGTTTCCTCTTCAAGTAGCCCCAGGCACAAACGGAGGAAAAGCACTTTCATTGAGAGTGGTTGCCAAGCTTCCAAGAATTTACGAGTTTCCGAAATACCAGCAAATATTTTTTTCACCCAATCTTGATGATACTTGGTGGTAATGATCAGTTCACAAATCCCACTTGGATCACCAAATTTTGTTCTTCTTGATGAAGCGTTCGTCTACAGTAGCAGTTTTTATGTTTAGGTTTCACTCTGTTCTCTGCTATATAGCTAGATGAATTTGGAACTCTAAATCCAACATGGTTTGTAGTGGCTCTTTGAAACTTGACAAAATGAAGGAGTTCTCTGTTTTGTCTCTATGGTTTGTTTCCTCTTCAAGTAGCCCTAGGCACAGAGGGTGGATACGCACTTTCATTGAGAGGGGTTGCCAACTTCCAAAAAATTACGAGTTTTCGAAATACCAGCAAATATTTTTTCACCCAATCTTGATGGTACATAGTGTTTTCGATCGGTACACAAATCCCACTTGACTCACCAAATTTTGTTCTTCTAGGTTGAAGCATTCGTCTACAGTAGCAGTTTTTATATTTAGGTTTCACTCTGTTCTCTCCTATATAGATAGATGAATTTGGAACTCTAAATCCAATATGGTTTGTAGTAGCTCTTTGAAACTTGAAACAATAAAGGAGTTCTCAGTTTTGTCTCTATGGTTTGTTTCCTCTTCAAGTACCCCTAGGAACAGACTCTGGAAAAGCACTTTTATTTAGTGGGGTTGCCAAGCTTCTAAGAAATAACGAGTTTCCGAAATACCAGCAAATATTTTTTCACGCAATCTTGAAGACACTTGGTGGTAATGATCAGTACACAAATCCCACTTGGCTCACCAAATTTTGTTCTTCTAGGTTGAAGCGTTCGTCTACAGTAGCAGTTTTTATATTTAGGTTTCACTCTGTTCTCTCCTATATGGATAGATGAATTTGGACTCTAAATCCAACATGGTTTGTAGTAGCTCTTTGAAACTTGACAAAATACAGGAGTTCTCAGTTTTGTCTGTATGGTTTGTTTCCTCTTCAATAGCCTTAGGCACAGACTGTGGAAAAGCACTTTCAGTGAGTGGGGTTGCCAAGCTTATAAGAAATAACGAGTTTCCGAATTACCAGCAAACATTAATTCACCCAATCTTGATGATACTTGGTGGTGAAGATCGGTACACAATTCCCACTTGGCTCACCAAATTTTGTTCTTTTAGTTTGAAGCGTTCGTCTACAGTAGCAGTTTTTATATTTAGGTTTCACTCTGTTCTCTCCTATATAGATAGATGAATTTGGAACTCTAAATCCAATATGGTTTGTCGTAGCTCTTGAAACTTGAAAAAATAAAGGAGTTCTCAGTTTTTTCTCTATGGTTTGTTTCCTCTTCAAGTAGCCCCAGGCACAAACGGAGGAAAAGCACTTTCATTGAGAGTGGTTGCCAAGCTTCCAAGAAATTACGAGTTTCCGAAATACCAGCAAATATTTTTTTCACCCAATCTTGATGATACTTGGTGGTAATGATCAGTTCACAAATCCCACTTGGATCACCAAATTTTGTTCTTCTTGATGAAGCTTTCGTCTACAGTAGCAGTTTTTATGTTTAGGTTTCACTCTGTTCTCTGCTATATAGCTAGATGAATTTGGAACTCTAAATCCAACATGGTTAGTAGTGGCTCTTTGAAACTTGACAAAATGAAGGAGTTTCTGTTTTGTCTCTATGGTTTGTTTCCTCTTCAAGTAGCCCTAGGCACAGAGGGTGGATACGCACTTTCATTGAGAGGGGTTGCCAACTTCCAAAAAATTACGAGTTTTCGAAATACCAGCAAATATTTTTTCACCCAATCTTGATGGTACATAGTGTTTTCGATCGGTACACAAATCCCACTTGACTCACCAAATTTTGTTCTTCTAGGTTGAAGCGTTCGTCTACAGTAGCAGTTTTTATATTTAGGTTTCACTCTGTTCTCTCCTATATAGATAGATGAATTTGGAACTCTAAATCCAATATGGTTTGTAGTAGCTCTTTGAAACTTGAAACAATAAAGGAGTTCTCAGTTTTGTCTCTATGGTTTGTTTCCTCTTCAAGTACCCCTAGGAACAGACTCTGGAAAAGCACTTTCATTTAGTGGGGTTGCCAAGCTTCTAAGAAATAACGAGTTTCCGAAATACCAGCAAATATTTTTTCACGCAATCTTGATGACACTTGGTGGTAATGATCAGTACACAAATCGCACTTGGCTCACCAAATTTTGTTCTTCTAGGTTGAAGCGTTCGTCTACAGTAGCAGTTTTTATATTTAGGTTTCACTCTGTTCTCTCCTATATGGATAGATGAATTTGGAACTCTAAATCCAACATGGTTTGTAGTAGCTCTTTCAAACTTGACAAAATAAAGGAGTTCTCAGTTTTGTCTGTATGGTTTGTTTCCTCTTCAATAGCCTTAGGCACAGACTGTGGAAAAGCACTTTCAGTGAGTGGGGTTGCCAAGCTTATAAGAAATAACGAGTTTCCGAATTACCAGCAAATATTAATTCACCCAATCTTGATGATACTTGGTGGTGAAGATCGGTACACAAATCCCACTTGGCTCACCAAATTTTGTTCTTTTAGTTTGAAGCGTTCGTCTACAGTAGCAGTTTTTATATTTAGGTTTCACTCTGTTCTCTCCTATATAGATAGATGAATTTGGAACTCTAAATCCAATATGGTTTGTAGTAGCTCTTTGAAACTTGAAAAAATAAAGGAGTTCTCAGTTTTCTCTCTATGGTTTGTTTCCTCTTCAAGTAGCCCCAGGCACAAACGGAGGAAAAGCACTTTCATTGAGAGTGGTTGCCAAGCTTCCAAGAAATTACGAGTTTCCGAAATACCAGCAAATATTTTTTTCACCCAATCTTGATGATACTTGGTGGTAATGATCAGTTCACAAATCCCACGTGGATCACCAAATTTTGTTCTTCTTGATGAAGCTTTCGTCTACAGTAGCAGTTTTTATGTTTAGGTTTCACTCTGTTCTCTGCTATATAGCTAGATGAATTTGGAACTCTAAATCCAACATGGTTAGTAGTGGCTCTTTGAAACTTGACAAAATGAAGGAGTTCTCTATTTTGTCTCTATGGTTTGTTTCCTCTTCAAGTAGCCCTAGGCACAGAGGGTGGATACGCACTTTCATTGAGAGGGGTTTCCAACTACCAAGAAATTACGAGTTTTCGAAATACCAGCAAATATTTTTTCACCCAATCTTGATGGTACATAGTGTTTTCGATCGGTACACAAATCCCACTTGACTCACCAAATTTTGTTCTTCTAGGTTGAAGCGTTCGTCTACAGTAGCAGTTTTTATATTTAGGTTTCACTCTGTTCTCTCCTATATAGATAGATGAATTTGGAACTCTAAATCCAATATGGTTTGTAGTAGCTCTTTGAAACTTGAAACAATAAAGGAGTTCTCAGTTTTGTCTCTATGGTTTGTTTCCTCTTCAAGTACCCCTAGGAACAGACTCTGGAAAAGCACTTTCATTTAGTGGGGTTGCCAAGCTTGTAAGAAATAACGAGTTTCCGAAATACCAGCAAATATTTTTTCACGCAATCTTGATGACACTTGGTGGTAATGATCAGTACACAAATCCCACTTGGCTCACCAAATTTTTTTCTTCTAGGTTGAAGCGTTCGTCTACAGTAGCAGTTTTTATATTTAGGTTTCACTCTGTTCTCTCCTATATGGATAGATGAATTTGGAACTCTAAATCCAACATGGTTTGTAGTAGCTCTTTGAAACTTGACAAAATACAGGAGTTCTCAGTTTTGTCTGTATGGTTTGTTTCCTCTTCAATAGCCTTAGGCACAGACTGTGGAAAAGCACTTTCAGTGAGTGGGGTTGCCAAGCTTATAAGAAATAACGAGTTTCCGAATTACCAGCAAATATTAATTCACCCAATCTTGATGATACTTGGTGGTGAAGATCGGTACACAAATCCCACTTGGCTCACCAAATTTTGTTCTTTTAGTTTGAAGCGTTCGTCTACAGTAGCAGTTTTTATATTTAGGTTTCACTCTGTTCTCTCCTATATAGATAGATGAATTTGGAACTCTAAATCCAATATGGTTTGTAGTAGTTCTTGAAACTTGAAAAAATAAAGGAGTTCTCAGTTTTTTCTCTATGGTTTGTTTCCTCTTCAAGTAGCCCCAGGCACAAACGGAGGAAAAGCACTTTCATTGAGAGTGGTTGCCAAGCTTCCAAGAAATTACGAGTTTCCGAAATACCAGCAAATATTTTTTTCACCCAATCTTGATGATACTTGGTGGTAATGATCAGTTCACAAATCCCACTTGGATCACCAAATTTTGTTCTTCTTGATGAAGCTTTCGTCTACAGTAGCAGTTTTTATGTTTAGGTTTCACTCTGTTCTCTGCTATATAGATAGATGAATTTGGAACTCTAAATCCAACATGGTTTGTAGTGGCTCTTTGAAACTTGACAAAATAAAGGAGTTCTCTGTTTTGTCTCTATGGTTTGTTTCCTCTTCAAGTAGCCCTAGGCACAGACGGTCTATACGCACTTTCATTGAGAGGGATTGCCAAGCTTCTAAGAAATAACGAGTTTCTGAAATACCAGCAAATATTTTTTCATCCAATCTTGAGAATACTTGGTCGTGATGATCAGTATACAAATCCCACTTGGCTCAACAAATTTTGTTCTTGTAGGTTGAAGCGTTCGTCTACAGTAGCAATTTTTTTTATTAAGGTTTCACTCTGTTCTCTCCTATATGGATAGATGAATTTGGAACTCTAAATCCAACATGGTTTGTAGTAGCTCTTTGAAACTTGACAAAATAAAGGAGTTCTCAGTTTTTTCTCTATGGTTTGTTTCCTCTTCAAGTAGCCCTAGGCAGAGACTGTGGAAAAGCACTTTCATTGAGAGGGGTTGCCAAGCTTCTAAGAAATAACGAGTTTCCGAAATACCAGCAAATATTTTTTCATCCAATCTTGAGGATACTTGGTGGTGATGATCAGTATACAAATCCCACTTGGCTCAACAAATTTTGTTCTTGTAGGTTGAAGCGTTCGTCTACAGTAGCAATTTTTTTATTTAGGTTTCACTCTGTTCTCTCCTTTATAGATAGATGAATTTGGAACTCTAAATCCAACATGGTTTGTAGTAGCTCTTTGAAAATTGACAAAATAAAGGAGTTCTCAGTTTTGTCTCTATGATTTGTTTCCGCTTCAAGTAGCCCTAAGCAGTGAATGTGGAAAAGCACTTTCCTTGAGAGGGGTTGGCAAGCTTCCAAGAAATTACGAGTTTCCGAAATACCAGGAAATATTTTTCACCCAATTCTGATGATACATGTTGATATTGATCAGTTCACAAATCCCACTTGGATCACCAAATTTTGTTCTTCTTGGTTGAAGCGTTCGTCTACATTAGCAGTTTTTATGTTTAGGTTTCACTCTGTTCTCTCCTATATAGCTAGATGAATTTGGAACTCTAAATCCAACATGGTTTGTAGTAGCTCTTTGAAACTTGACAAAATAAAGGAGTTCTCAGTTTTGTCTCTATGGTTTGTTTCCTCTTCAAGTACCCCTAGGAACAGACTCTGGAAAAGCACTTTTATTTAGTGGGGTTGCCAAGCTTCTAAGAAATAACGAGTTTCCGAAATACCAGCAAATATTTTTTCACGCAATCTTGAAGACACTTGGTGGTAATGATCAGTACACAAATCCCACTTGGCTCACCAAATTTTGTTCTTCTAGGTTGAAGCGTTCGTCTACAGTAGCAGTTTTTATATTTAGGTTTCACTCTGTTCTCTCCTATATGGATAGATGAATTTGGACTCTAAATCCAACATGGTTTGTAGTAGCTCTTTGAAACTTGACAAAATACAGGAGTTCTCAGTTTTGTCTGTATGGTTTGTTTCCTCTTCAATAGCCTTAGGCACAGACTGTGGAAAAGCACTTTCAGTGAGTGGGGTTGCCAAGCTTATAAGAAATAACGAGTTTCCGAATTACCAGCAAACATTAATTCACCCAATCTTGATGATACTTGGTGGTGAAGATCGGTACACAATTCCCACTTGGCTCACCAAATTTTGTTCTTTTAGTTTGAAGCGTTCGTCTACAGTAGCAGTTTTTATATTTAGGTTTCACTCTGTTCTCTCCTATATAGATAGATGAATTTGGAACTCTAAATCCAATATGGTTTGTCGTAGCTCTTGAAACTTGAAAAAATAAAGGAGTTCTCAGTTTTTTCTCTATGGTTTGTTTCCTCTTCAAGTAGCCCCAGGCACAAACGGAGGAAAAGCACTTTCATTGAGAGTGGTTGCCAAGCTTCCAAGAAATTACGAGTTTCCGAAATACCAGCAAATATTTTTTTCACCCAATCTTGATGATACTTGGTGGTAATGATCAGTTCACAAATCCCACTTGGATCACCAAATTTTGTTCTTCTTGATGAAGCTTTCGTCTACAGTAGCAGTTTTTATGTTTAGGTTTCACTCTGTTCTCTGCTATATAGCTAGATGAATTTGGAACTCTAAATCCAACATGGTTAGTAGTGGCTCTTTGAAACTTGACAAAATGAAGGAGTTTCTGTTTTGTCTCTATGGTTTGTTTCCTCTTCAAGTAGCCCTAGGCACAGAGGGTGGATACGCACTTTCATTGAGAGGGGTTGCCAACTTCCAAAAAATTACGAGTTTTCGAAATACCAGCAAATATTTTTTCACCCAATCTTGATGGTACATAGTGTTTTCGATCGGTACACAAATCCCACTTGACTCACCAAATTTTGTTCTTCTAGGTTGAAGCGTTCGTCTACAGTAGCAGTTTTTATATTTAGGTTTCACTCTGTTCTCTCCTATATAGATAGATGAATTTGGAACTCTAAATCCAATATGGTTTGTAGTAGCTCTTTGAAACTTGAAACAATAAAGGAGTTCTCAGTTTTGTCTCTATGGTTTGTTTCCTCTTCAAGTACCCCTAGGAACAGACTCTGGAAAAGCACTTTCATTTAGTGGGGTTGCCAAGCTTCTAAGAAATAACGAGTTTCCGAAATACCAGCAAATATTTTTTCACGCAATCTTGATGACACTTGGTGGTAATGATCAGTACACAAATCGCACTTGGCTCACCAAATTTTGTTCTTCTAGGTTGAAGCGTTCGTCTACAGTAGCAGTTTTTATATTTAGGTTTCACTCTGTTCTCTCCTATATGGATAGATGAATTTGGAACTCTAAATCCAACATGGTTTGTAGTAGCTCTTTCAAACTTGACAAAATAAAGGAGTTCTCAGTTTTGTCTGTATGGTTTGTTTCCTCTTCAATAGCCTTAGGCACAGACTGTGGAAAAGCACTTTCAGTGAGTGGGGTTGCCAAGCTTATAAGAAATAACGAGTTTCCGAATTACCAGCAAATATTAATTCACCCAATCTTGATGATACTTGGTGGTGAAGATCGGTACACAAATCCCACTTGGCTCACCAAATTTTGTTCTTTTAGTTTGAAGCGTTCGTCTACAGTAGCAGTTTTTATATTTAGGTTTCACTCTGTTCTCTCCTATATAGATAGATGAATTTGGAACTCTAAATCCAATATGGTTTGTAGTAGCTCTTTGAAACTTGAAAAAATAAAGGAGTTCTCAGTTTTCTCTCTATGGTTTGTTTCCTCTTCAAGTAGCCCCAGGCACAAACGGAGGAAAAGCACTTTCATTGAGAGTGGTTGCCAAGCTTCCAAGAAATTACGAGTTTCCGAAATACCAGCAAATATTTTTTTCACCCAATCTTGATGATACTTGGTGGTAATGATCAGTTCACAAATCCCACGTGGATCACCAAATTTTGTTCTTCTTGATGAAGCTTTCGTCTACAGTAGCAGTTTTTATGTTTAGGTTTCACTCTGTTCTCTGCTATATAGCTAGATGAATTTGGAACTCTAAATCCAACATGGTTAGTAGTGGCTCTTTGAAACTTGACAAAATGAAGGAGTTCTCTATTTTGTCTCTATGGTTTGTTTCCTCTTCAAGTAGCCCTAGGCACAGAGGGTGGATACGCACTTTCATTGAGAGGGGTTTCCAACTACCAAGAAATTACGAGTTTTCGAAATACCAGCAAATATTTTTTCACCCAATCTTGATGGTACATAGTGTTTTCGATCGGTACACAAATCCCACTTGACTCACCAAATTTTGTTCTTCTAGGTTGAAGCGTTCGTCTACAGTAGCAGTTTTTATATTTAGGTTTCACTCTGTTCTCTCCTATATAGATAGATGAATTTGGAACTCTAAATCCAATATGGTTTGTAGTAGCTCTTTGAAACTTGAAACAATAAAGGAGTTCTCAGTTTTGTCTCTATGGTTTGTTTCCTCTTCAAGTACCCCTAGGAACAGACTCTGGAAAAGCACTTTCATTTAGTGGGGTTGCCAAGCTTGTAAGAAATAACGAGTTTCCGAAATACCAGCAAATATTTTTTCACGCAATCTTGATGACACTTGGTGGTAATGATCAGTACACAAATCCCACTTGGCTCACCAAATTTTTTTCTTCTAGGTTGAAGCGTTCGTCTACAGTAGCAGTTTTTATATTTAGGTTTCACTCTGTTCTCTCCTATATGGATAGATGAATTTGGAACTCTAAATCCAACATGGTTTGTAGTAGCTCTTTGAAACTTGACAAAATACAGGAGTTCTCAGTTTTGTCTGTATGGTTTGTTTCCTCTTCAATAGCCTTAGGCACAGACTGTGGAAAAGCACTTTCAGTGAGTGGGGTTGCCAAGCTTATAAGAAATAACGAGTTTCCGAATTACCAGCAAATATTAATTCACCCAATCTTGATGATACTTGGTGGTGAAGATCGGTACACAAATCCCACTTGGCTCACCAAATTTTGTTCTTTTAGTTTGAAGCGTTCGTCTACAGTAGCAGTTTTTATATTTAGGTTTCACTCTGTTCTCTCCTATATAGATAGATGAATTTGGAACTCTAAATCCAATATGGTTTGTAGTAGTTCTTGAAACTTGAAAAAATAAAGGAGTTCTCAGTTTTTTCTCTATGGTTTGTTTCCTCTTCAAGTAGCCCCAGGCACAAACGGAGGAAAAGCACTTTCATTGAGAGTGGTTGCCAAGCTTCCAAGAAATTACGAGTTTCCGAAATACCAGCAAATATTTTTTTCACCCAATCTTGATGATACTTGGTGGTAATGATCAGTTCACAAATCCCACTTGGATCACCAAATTTTGTTCTTCTTGATGAAGCTTTCGTCTACAGTAGCAGTTTTTATGTTTAGGTTTCACTCTGTTCTCTGCTATATAGATAGATGAATTTGGAACTCTAAATCCAACATGGTTTGTAGTGGCTCTTTGAAACTTGACAAAATAAAGGAGTTCTCTGTTTTGTCTCTATGGTTTGTTTCCTCTTCAAGTAGCCCTAGGCACAGACGGTCTATACGCACTTTCATTGAGAGGGATTGCCAAGCTTCTAAGAAATAACGAGTTTCTGAAATACCAGCAAATATTTTTTCATCCAATCTTGAGAATACTTGGTCGTGATGATCAGTATACAAATCCCACTTGGCTCAACAAATTTTGTTCTTGTAGGTTGAAGCGTTCGTCTACAGTAGCAATTTTTTTTATTAAGGTTTCACTCTGTTCTCTCCTATATGGATAGATGAATTTGGAACTCTAAATCCAACATGGTTTGTAGTAGCTCTTTGAAACTTGACAAAATAAAGGAGTTCTCAGTTTTTTCTCTATGGTTTGTTTCCTCTTCAAGTAGCCCTAGGCAGAGACTGTGGAAAAGCACTTTCATTGAGAGGGGTTGCCAAGCTTCTAAGAAATAACGAGTTTCCGAAATACCAGCAAATATTTTTTCATCCAATCTTGAGGATACTTGGTGGTGATGATCAGTATACAAATCCCACTTGGCTCAACAAATTTTGTTCTTGTAGGTTGAAGCGTTCGTCTACAGTAGCAATTTTTTTATTTAGGTTTCACTCTGTTCTCTCCTTTATAGATAGATGAATTTGGAACTCTAAATCCAACATGGTTTGTAGTAGCTCTTTGAAAATTGACAAAATAAAGGAGTTCTCAGTTTTGTCTCTATGATTTGTTTCCGCTTCAAGTAGCCCTAAGCAGTGAATGTGGAAAAGCACTTTCCTTGAGAGGGGTTGGCAAGCTTCCAAGAAATTACGAGTTTCCGAAATACCAGGAAATATTTTTCACCCAATTCTGATGATACATGTTGATATTGATCAGTTCACAAATCCCACTTGGATCACCAAATTTTGTTCTTCTTGGTTGAAGCGTTCGTCTACATTAGCAGTTTTTATGTTTAGGTTTCACTCTGTTCTCTCCTATATAGCTAGATGAATTTGGAACTCTAAATCCAACATGGTTTGTAGTAGCTCTTTGAAACTTGACAAAATAAAGGAGTTCTCAGTTTTGTCTCTATGGTTTGTTTCCTCTTCAATAGCCTTATTCACAGACTGTGGAAAAGCACTTTCAGTGAGTGGGGTTGCCAAGCTTATAAGAAATAACGAGTTTCCGAATTACCAGCAAATATTAATTCACCCAGTCTTGATGATACTTGGTGGTGAAGATCGGTACACAAATCCCACATGGCTCACCAAATTTTGTTCTTTTAGTTTGAAGCGTTCGTCTACAGTAGCAGTTTTTATATTTAGGTTTCACTCTGTTCTCTCCTATATAGATAGATGAATTTGGAACTCTAAATCCAATATGGTTTGTAGTAGCTCTTTGAAACTTGAAAAAATAAAGGAGTTCTCAGTTTTTTCTCTATGGTTTGTTTCCTCTTCAAGTAGCCCCAGGCACAAACGGAGGAAAAGCACTTTCATTGAGAGTGGTTGCCAAGCTTGAAAGAAATTACGAGTTTCCGAAATACCAGCAAATATTTTTTTCACCCAATCTTGATGATACTTGGTGGTAATGATCAGTTCACAAATCCCACTTGGATCACCAAATTTTGTTCTTCTTGATGAAGCGTTCGTCTACAGTAGCAGTTTTTATGTTTAGGTTTCACTCTGTTCTCTGCTATATAGCTAGATGAATTTGGAACTCTAAATCCAACATGGTTTGTAGTGGCTCTTTGAAACTTGACAAAATGAAGGAGTTCTCTGTTTTGTCTCTATGGTTTGTTTCCTCTTCAAGTAGCCCTAGGCACAGAGGGTGGATACGCACTTTCATTGAGAGGGGTTGCCAACTTCCAAGAAATTACGAGTTTTCGAAATACCAGCAAATATTTTTTCACCCAATCTTGATGGTACATAGTGTTTTCGATCGGTACACAAATCCCACTTGACTCACCAAATTTTGTTCTTCTAGGTTGAAGCGTTCGTCTACAGTAGCAGTTTTTATATTTAGGTTTCACTCTGTTCTCTCCTATATAGATAGATGAATTTGGAACTCTAAATCCAATATGGTTTGTAGTAGCTCTTTGAAACTTGAAACAATAAAGGAGTTCTCAGTTTTGTCTCTATGGTTTGTTTCCTCTTCAAGTACCCCTAGGAACAGACTCTGGAAAAGCACTTTCATTTAGTGGGGTTGCCAAGCTTGTAAGAAATAACGAGTTTCCGAAATACCAGCAAATATTTTTTCACGCAATCTTGATGACACTTGGTGGTAATGATCAGTACACAAATCCCACTTGGCTCACCAAATTTTGTTCTTCTAGGTTGAAGCTTCGTCTACAGTAGCAGTTTTTATATTTAGGTTTCACTCTGTTCTCTCCTATATGGATAGATGAACTTGGAACTCTAAATCCAACATGGTTTGTAGTAGCTCTTTGAAACTTGACAAAATAAAGGAGTTCTCAGTTTTGTCTCTATGGTTTGTTTCCTCTTCAATAGCCTTAGGCACAGACTGTGGAAAAGCACTTTCAGTGAGTGGGGTTGCCAAGCTTATAAGAAATAACGAGTTTCCGAATTACCAGCAAATATTAATTCACCCAATCTTGATGATACTTGGTGGTGAAGATCAGTACACAAATCCCACTTGGCTCACCAAATTTTGTTCTTTTAGTTTGAAGCGTTCGTCTACAGTAGCAGTTTTTATATTTAGGTTTCACTCTGTTCTCTCCTATATAGATAGATGAATTTGGAACTCTAAATCCAATATGGTTTGTAGTAGCTGTTTGAAACTTGAAAAAATAAAGGAGTTCTCAGTTTTTTCTCTATGGTTTGTTTCCTCTTCAAGTAGCCCCAGGCACAAACGGAGGAAAAGCACTTTCATTGAGAGTGGTTGCCAAGCTTGAAAGAAATTACGAGTTTCCGAAATACCAGCAAATATTTTTTTCACCCAATCTTGATGATACTTGGTGGTAATGATCAGTTCACAAATCCCACTTGGATCACCAAATTTTGTTCTTCTTGATGAAGCGTTCGTCTACAGTAGCAGTTTTTATGTTTAGGTTTCACTCTGTTCTCTGCTATATAGCTAGATGAATTTGGAACTCTAAATCCAACATGGTTTGTAGTGGCTCTTTGAAACTTGACAAAATGAAGGAGTTCTCTGTTTTGTCTCTATGGTTTGTTTCCTCTTCAAGTAGCCCTAGGCACAGAGGGTGGATACGCACTTTCATTGAGAGGGGTTGCCAACTTCCAAGAAATTACGAGTTTTCGAAATACCAGCAAATATTTTTTCACCCAATCTTGATGGTACATAGTGTTTTCGATCGGTACACAAATCCCACTTGACTCACCAAATTTTGTTCTTCTAGGTTGAAGCGTTCGTCTACAGTAGCAGTTTTTATATTTAGGTTTCACTCTGTTCTTATATAGATAGATGAATTTGGAACTCTAAATCCAATATGGTTTGTAGTAGCTCTTTGAAACTTGAAACAATAAAGGAGTTCTCAGTTTTGTCTCTATGGTTTGTTTCCTCTTCAAGTACCCCTAGGAACAGACTCTGGAAAAGCACTTTCATTTAGTGGGGTTGCCAAGCTTGTAAGAAATAACGAGTTTCCGAAATACCAGCAAATATTTTTTCACGCAATCTTGATGACACTTGGTGGTAATGATCAGTACACAAATCCCACTTGGCTCACCAAATTTTGTTCTTCTAGGTTGAAGCGTTCGTCTACAGTAGCAGTTTTTATATTTAGGTTTCACTCTGTTCTCTCCTATATGGATAGATGAATTTGGAACTCTAAATCCAACATGGTTTGTAGTAGCTCTTTGAAACTTGACAAAATAAAGGAGTTCTCAGTTTTGTCTCTATGGTTTGTTTCCTCTTCAATAGCCTTAGGCACAGACTGTGGAAAAGCACTTTCAGTGAGTGGGGTTGCCAAGCTTATAAGAAATTACGAGTTTCCGAATTACCAGCAAATATTAATTCACCCAATCTTGATGATACTTGGTGGTGAAGATCGGTACACAAATCCCACTTGGCTCACCAAATTTTGTTCTTTTAGTTTGAAGCGTTCGTCTACAGTAGCAGTTTTTATATTTAGGTTTCACTCTGTTCTCTCCTATATAGATAGATGAATTTGGAACTCTAAATCAAATATGGTTTGTAGTAGCTCTTTGAAACTTGAAAAAATAAAGGAGTTCTCAGTTTTTTCTCTATGGTTTGTTTCCTCTTCAAGTAGCCCCACGCACAAACGGAGGAAAAGCACTTTCATTGAGAGTGGTTGCCAAGCTTGAAAGAAATTACGAGTTTCCGAAATACCAGCAAATATTTTTTTCACCCAATCTTGATGATACTTGGTGGTAATGATCAGTTCACAAATCCCACTTGGATCACCAAATTTTGTTCTTCTTGATGAAGCGTTCGTCTACAGTAGCAGTTTTTATGTTTAGGTTTCACTCTGTTCTCTGCTATATAGCTAGATGAATTTGGAACTCTAAATCCAACATGGTTTGTAGTGGCTCTTTGAAACTTGACAAAATGAAGGAGTTCTCTGTTTTGTCTCTATGGTTTGTTTCCTCTTCAAGTAGCCCTAGGCACAGAGGGTGGATACGCACTTTCATTGAGAGGGGTTGCCAACTTCCAAGAAATTACGAGTTTTTGAAATACCAGCAAATATTTTTTCACCCAATCTTGATGGTACATAGTGTTTTCGATCGGTACACAAATCCCACTTGACTCACCAAATTTTGTTCTTCTAGGTTGAAGCGTTCGTCTACAGTAGCAGTTTTTATATTTAGGTTTCACTCTGTTCTCTCCTATATAGATAGATGAATTTGGAACTCTAAATCCAATATGGTTTGTAGTAGCTCTTTGAAACTTGAAACAATAAAGGAGTTCTCAGTTTTGTCTCTATGGTTTGTTTCCTCTTCAAGTACCCCTAGGAACAGACTCTGGAAAAGCACTTTCATTTAGTGGGGTTGCCAAGCTTCTAAGAAATAACGAGTTTCCGAAATACCAGCAAATATTTTTTCACGCAATCTTGATGACACTTGGTGGTAATGATCAGTACACAAATCCCACTTGGCTCACCAAATTTTGTTCTTCTAGGTTGAAGCTTCGTCTACAGTAGCAGTTTTTATATTTAGGTTTCACTCTGTTCTCTCCTATATGGATAGATGAATTTGGAACTCTAAATCCAACATGGTTTGTAGTAGCTCTTTGAAACTTGACAAAATAAAGGAGTTCTCAGTTTTGTCTCTATGGTTTGTTTCCTCTTCAATAGCCTTAGGCACAGACTGTGGAAAAGCACTTTCAGTGAGTGGGGTTGCCAAGCTTATAAGAAATAACGAGTTTCCGAATTACCAGCAAATATTAATTCACCCAATCTTGATGATACTTGGTGGTGAAGATCAGTACACAAATCCCACATGGCTCACCAAATTTTGTTCTTCTAGGTTGAAGCGTTCGTCTACAGTAGCAGTTTTTATATTTAGGTTTCACTCTGTTCTCTCCTATATAGATAGATGAATTTGGAACTCTAAATCCAATATGGTTTGTAGTAGCTCTTTGAAACTTGAAAAAATAAAGGAGTTCTCAGTTTTTTCTCTATGGTTTGTTTCCTCTTCAAGTAGCCCCAGGCACAAACGGAGGAAAAGCACTTTCATTGAGAGTGGTTGCCAAGCTTGAAAGAAATTACGAGTTTCCGAAATACCAGCAAATATTTTTTTCACCCAATCTTGATGATACTTGGTGGTAATGATCAGTTCACAAATCCCACTTGGATCACCAAATTTTGTTCTTCTTGATGAAGCGTTCGTCTACAGTAGCAGTTTTTATGTTTAGGTTTCACTCTGTTCTCTGCTATATAGCTAGATGAATTTGGAACTCTAAATCCAACATGGTTTGTAGTGGCTCTTTGAAACTTGACAAAATGAAGGAGTTCTCTGTTTTGTCTCTATGGTTTGTTTCCTCTTCAAGTAGCCCTAGGCACAGAGGGTGGATACGCACTTTCATTGAGAGGGGTTGCCAACTTCCAAGAAATTACGAGTTTTCTAAATACCAGCAAATATTTTTTCACCCAATCTTGATGGTACATAGTGTTTTCGATCGGTACACAAATCCCACTTGACTCACCAAATTTTGTTCTTCTAGGTTGAAGCGTTCGTCTACAGTAGCAGTTTTTATATTTAGGTTTCACTCTGTTCTCTCCTATATAGATAGATGAATTTGGAACTCTAAATCCAATATGGTTTGTAGTAGCTCTTTGAAACTTGAAACAATAAAGGAGTTCTCAGTTTTGTCTCTATGGTTTGTTTCCTCTTCAAGTACCCCTAGGAACAGACTCTGGAAAAGCACTTTCATTTAGTGGGGTTGCCAAGCTTCTAAGAAATAACGAGTTTCCAAAATACCAGCAAATATTTTTTCACGCAATCTTGATGACACTTGGTGGTAATGATCAGTACACAAATCCCACTTGGCTCACCAAATTTTGTTCTTCTAGGTTGAAGCGTTCGTCTACAGTAGCAGTTTTTATATTTAGGTTTCACTCTGTTCTCTCCTATATAGATTGATGAATTTGGAACTCTAAATCCAATATGGTTTGTAGTAGCTCTTTGAAACTTGAAACAATAAAGGAGTTCTCAGTTTTGTCTCTATGGTTTGTTTCCTCTTCAAGTACCCCTAGGAACAGACTCTGGAAAAGCACTTTCATTTAGTGGGGTTGCCAAGCTTCTAAGAAATAACGAGTTTCCGAAATACCAGCAAATGTTTTTTCACGCAATCTTGATGACACTTGGTGGTAATGATCAGTACACAAATCCCACTTGGCTCACCAAATTTTGTTCTTCTAGGTTGAAGCTTCGTCTACAGTAGCAGTTTTTAATTTAGGTTTCACTCTGTTCTCTCCTATATGGATAGATGAATTTGGAACTCTAAATCCAACATGGTTTGTAGTAGCTCTTTGAAACTTGACAAAATAAAGGAGTTCTCAGTTTTGTCTCTATGGTTTGTTTCCTCTTCAATAGCCTTAGGCACAGACTGTGGAAAAGCACTTTCAGTGAGTGGGGTTGCCAAGCTTATAAGAAATAACGAGTTTCCGAATTACCAGCAAATATTAATTCACCCAATCTTGATGATACTTGGTGGTGAAGATCGGTACACAAATCCCACTTGGCTCACCAAATTTTGTTCTTTTAGTTTGAAGCGTTCGTCTACAGTAGCAGTTTTTATATTTAGGTTTCACTCTGTTCTCTCCTATATAGTTAGATGAATTTGGAACTCTAAATCCAATATGGTTTGTAGTAGCTCTTTGAAACTTGAAAAAATAAAGGAGTTCTCAGTTTTTTCTCTATGGTTTGTTTCCTCTTCAAGTAGCCCCAGGCACAAACGGAGGAAAAGCACTTTCATTGAGAGTGGATGCCAAGCTTCCAAGAAATTACGAGTTTCCGAAATACCAGCAAATATTTTTTTCACCCAATCTTGATGACACTTGGTGGTAATGATCAGTTCACAAATCCCACTTGGATAACCAAATTTTGTTCTTCTTGATGAAGCGTTCGTCTACAGTAGCAGTTTTTATGTTTAGGTTTCACTCTGTTCTCTGCTATATAGCTAGATGAATTTGGAACTCTAAATCCAACATGGTTTGTAGTGGCTCTTTGAAACTTGACAAAATGAAGAGTTCTCTGTTTTGTCTCTATGGTTTGTTTCCTCTTCAAGTAGCCCTAGGCACAGAGGGTGGATACGCACTTCATTGAGAGGGGTTGCCAACTTCCAAGAAATTACGAGTTTTCGAAATACCAGCAAATATTTTTTCACCCAATCTTGATGGTACATAGTGTTTTCGATCGGTACACAAATCCCACTTGACTCACCAATTTTGTTCTTCTAGGTTGAAGCGTTCGTCTACAGTAGCAGTTTTTATATTTAGGTTTCACTCTGTTCTCTCCTATATAGATAGATGAATTTGGAACTCTAAATCCAATATGGTTTGTAGTAGCTCTTTGAAACTTGAAACAATAAAGGAGTTCTCAGTTTTGTCTCTATGGTTTGTTTCCTCTTCAAGTACCCCTAGGAACAGACTCTGGAAAAGCACTTTCATTTAGTGGGGTTGCCAAGCTTCTAAGAAATAACGAGTTTCCGAAATACCAGCAAATATTTTTTCACGCAATCTTGATGACACTTGGTGGTAATGATCAGTACACAAATCCCACTTGGCTCACCAAATTTTGTTCTTCTAGGTTGAAGCTTCGTCTACAGTAGCAGTTTTTATATTTAGGTTTCACTCTGTTCTCTCCTATATGGATAGATGAATTTGGAACTCTAAATCCAACATGGTTTGTAGTAGCTCTTTGAAACTTGACAAAATAAAGGAGTTCTCAGTTTTGTCTCTATGGTTTGTTTCCTCTTCAATAGCCTTAGGCACAGACTGTGGAAAAGCACTTTCAGTGAGTGGGGTTGCCAAGCTTATAAGAAATAACGAGTTTCCGAATTACCAGCAAATATTAATTCACCCAATCTTGATGATACTTGGTGGTGAAGATCAGTACACAAATCCCACATGGCTCACCAAATTTTGTTCTTTTAGTTTGAAGCGTTCGTCTACAGTAGCAGTTTTTTATATTTAGGTTTCACTCTGTTCTCTCCTATATAGATAGATGAATTTGGAACTCTAAATCCAATATGGTTTGTAGTAGCTCTTTGAAACTTGAAAAAATAAAGGAGTTCTCAGGTTTTTTCTCTATGGTTTGTTTCCTCTTCAAGTAGCCCCAGGCACAAACGGAGGAAAAGCACTTTCATTGAGAGTGGTTGCCAAGCTTGAAAGAAATTACGAGTTTCCGAAATACCAGCAAATATGTTTTTCACCCAATCTTGATGATACTTGGTGGTAATGATCAGTTCACAAATCCCACTTGGATCACCAAATTTTGTTCTTCTTGATGAAGCGTTCGTCTACAGTAGCAGTTTTTATGTTTAGGTTTCACTCTGTTCTCTGCTATATAGCTAGATGAATTTGGAACTCTAATCCAACATGGTTTGTAGTGGCTCTTTGAAACTTGACAAAATGAAGGAGTTCTCTGTTTTGTCTCTATGGTTTGTTTCCTCTTCAAGTAGCCCTAGGCACAGAGGGTGGATACGCACTTTCATTGAGAGGGGTTGCCAACTTCCAAGAAATTACGAGTTTTCTAAATACCAGCAAATATTTTTTCACCCAATCTTGATGGTACATAGTGTTTTCGATCGGTACACAAATCCCACTTGACTCACCAAATTTTGTTCTTCTAGGTTGAAGCGTTCGTCTACAGTAGCAGTTTTTATATTTAGGTTTCACTCTGTTCTCTCCTATATAGATAGATGAATTTGGAACTCTAAATCCAATATGGTTTGTAGTAGCTCTTTGAAACTTGAAACAATAAAGGAGTTCTCAGTTTTGTCTCTATGGTTTGTTTCCTCTTCAAGTACCCCTAGGAACAGACTCTGGAAAAGCACTTTCATTTAGTGGGGTTGCCAAGCTTCTAAGAAATAACGAGTTTCCAAAATACCAGCAAATATTTTTTCACGCAATCTTGATGACACTTGGTGGTAATGATCAGTACACAAATCCCACTTGGCTCACCAAATTTTGTTCTTCTAGGTTGAAGCGTTCGTCTACAGTAGCAGTTTTTATATTTAGGTTTCACTCTGTTCTCTCCTATATAGATTGATGAATTTGGAACTCTAAATCCAATATGGTTTGTAGTAGCTCTTTGAAACTTGAAACAATAAAGGAGTTCTCAGTTTTGTCTCTATGGTTTGTTTCCTCTTCAAGTACCCCTAGGAACAGACTCTGGAAAAGCACTTTCATTTAGTGGGGTTGCCAAGCTTCTAAGAAATAACGAGTTTCCGAAATACCAGCAAATATTTTTTCACGCAATCTTGATGACACTTGGTGGTAATGATCAGTACACAAATCCCACTTGGCTCACCAAATTTTGTTCTTCTAGGTTGAAGCTTCGTCTACAGTAGCAGTTTTTAATTTAGGTTTCACTCTGTTCTCTCCTATATGGATAGATGAATTTGGAACTCTAAATCCAACATGGTTTGTAGTAGCTCTTTGAAACTTGACAAAATACAGGAGTTCTCAGTTTTGTCTGTATGGTTTGTTTCCTCTTCAATAGCCTTAGGCACAGACTGTGGAAAAGCACTTTCAGTGAGTGGGGTTGCCAAGCTTATAAGAAATAACGAGTTTCCGAATTACCAGCAAATATTAATTCACCCAATCTTGATGATACTTGGTGGTGAAGATCGGTACACAAATCCCACTTGGCTCACCAAATTTTGTTCTTTTAGTTTGAAGCGTTCGTCTACAGTAGCAGTTTTTATATTTAGGTTTCACTCTGTTCTCTCCTATATAGTTAGATGAATTTGGAACTCTAAATCAAATATGGTTTGTAGTAGCTCTTTGAAACTTGAAAAAATAAAGGAGTTCTCAGTTTTTTCTCTATGGTTTGTTTCCTCTTCAAGTAGCCCCAGGCACAAACGGAGGAAAAGCACTTTCATTGAGAGTGGTTGCCAAGCTTCCAAGAAATTACGAGTTTCCGAAATACCAGCAAATATTTTTTTCACCCAATCTTGATGACACTTGGTGGTAATGATCAGTTCACAAATCCCACTTGGATCACCAAATTTTGTTCTTCTTGATGAAGCGTTCGTCTACAGTAGCAGTTTTTATGTTTAGGTTTCACTCTGTTCTCTGCTATATAGCTAGATGAATTTGGAACTCTAAATCCAACATGGTTTGTAGTGGCTCTTTGAAACTTGACAAAATGAAGGAGTTCTCTGTTTTGTCTCTATGGTTTGTTTCCTCTTCAAGTAGCCCTAGGCACAGAGGGTGGATACGCACTTTCATTGAGAGGGGTTGCCAACTTCCAAGAAATTACGAGTTTTCGAAATACCAGCAAATATTTTTTCACCCAATCTTGATGGTACATAGTGTTTTCGATCGGTACACAAATCCCACTTGACTCACCAAATATTGTTCTTCTAGGTTGAAGCGTTCGTCTACAGTAGCAGTTTTTATATTTAGGTTTCACTCTGTTCTCTCCTATATAGATAGATGAATTTGGAACTCTAAATCCAATATGGTTTGTAGTAGCTCTTTGAAACTTGAAACAATAAAGGAGTTCTCAGTTTTGTCTCTATGGTTTGTTTCCTCTTCAAGTACCCCTAGGAACAGACTCTGGAAAAGCACTTTCATTTAGTGGGGTTGCCAAGCTTCTAAGAAATAACGAGTTTCCGAAATACCAGCAAATATTTTTTCACGCAATCTTGATGACACTTGGTGGTAATGATCAGTACACAAATCCCACTTGGCTCACCAAATTTTGTTCTTCTAGGTTGAAGCGTTCGTCTACAGTAGCAGTTTTTATATTTAGGTTTCACTCTGTTCTCTCCTATATGGATAGATGAATTTGGAACTCTAAATCCAACATGGTTTGTAGTAGCTCTTTGAAACTTGACAAAATACAGGAGTTCTCAGTTTTGTCTGTATGGTTTGTTTCCTCTTCAATAGCCTTAGGCACAGACTGTGGAAAAGCACTTTCAGTGAGTGGGGTTGCCAAGCTTATAAGAAATAACGAGTTTCCGAATTACCAGCAAATATTAATTCACCCAATCTTGATGATACTTGGTGGTGAAGATCGGTACACAAATCCCACTTGGCTCACCAAATTTTGTTCTTTTAGTTTGAAGCGTTCGTCTACAGTAGCAGTTTTTATATTTAGGTTTCACTCTGTTCTCTCCTATATATTTAGATGAATTTGGAACTCTAAATCAAATATGGTTTGTAGTAGCTCTTTGAAACTTGAAAAAATAAAGGAGTTCTCAGTTTTTCTCTATGGTTTGTTTCCTCTTCAAGTAGCCCCAGGCACAAACGGAGGAAAAGCACTTTCATTGAGAGTGGTTGCCAAGCTTCCAAGAAATTACGAGTTTCCGAAATACCAGCAAATATTTTTTTCACCCAATCTTGATGACACTTGGTGGTAATGATCAGTTCACAAATCCCACTTGGATCACCAAATTTTGTTCTTCTTGATGAAGCGTTCGTCTACAGTAGCAGTTTTTATGTTTAGGTTTCACTCTGTTCTCTGCTATATAGCTAGATGAATTTGGAACTCTAAATCCAACATGGTTTGTAGTGGCTCTTTGAAACTTGACAAAATGAAGGAGTTCTCTGTTTTGTCTCTATGGTTTGTTTCCTCTTCAAGTAGCCCTAGGCACAGAGGGTGGATACGCACTTTCATTGAGAGGGGTTGCCAACTTCCAAGAAATTACGAGTTTTCGAAATACCAGCAAATATTTTTTCACCCAATCTTGATGGTACATAGTGTTTTCGATCGGTACACAAATCCCACTTGACTCACCAAATTTTGTTCTTCTAGGTTGAAGCGTTCGTCTACAGTAGCAGTTTTTATATTTAGGTTTCACTCTGTTCTCTCCTATATAGATAGATGAATTTGGAACTCTAAATCCAATATGGTTTGTAGTAGCTCTTTGAAACTTGAAACAATAAAGGAGTTCTCAGTTTTGTCTCTATGGTTTGTTTCCTCTTCAAGTACCCCTAGGAACAGACTCTGGAAAAGCACTTTCATTTAGTGGGGTTGCCAAGCTTCTAAGAAATAACGAGTTTCCGAAATACCAGCAAATATTTTTTCACGCAATCTTGATGACACTTGGTGGTAATGATCAGTACACAAATCCCACTTGGCTCACCAAATTTTGTTCTTCTAGGTTGAAGCTTCGTCTACAGTAGCAGTTTTTATATTTAGGTTTCACTCTGTTCTCTCCTATATGGATAGATGAATTTGGAACTCTAAATCCAACATGGTTTATAGTAGCTCTTTGAAACTTGACAAAATAAAGGAGTTCTCAGTTTTGTCTCTATGGTTTGTTTCCTCTTCAATAGCCTTAGGCACAGACTGTGGAAAAGCACTTTCAGTGAGTGGGGTTGCCAAGCTTATAAGAAATAACGAGTTTCCGAATTACCAGCAAATATTAATTCACCCAATCTTGATGATACTTGGTGGTGAAGATCAGTACACAAATCCCACATGGCTCACCAAATTTTGTTCTTTTAGTTTGAAGCGTTCGTCTACAGTAGCAGTTTTTATATTTAGGTTTCACTCTGTTCTCTCCTATATAGATAGATGAATTTGGAACTCTAAATCCAATATGGTTTGTAGTAGCTCTTTGAAACTTGAAAAAATAAAGGAGTTCTCAGTTTTTTCTCTATGGTTTGTTTCCTCTTCAAGTAGCCCCAGGAACAAACGGAGGAAAAGCACTTTCATTGAGAGTGGTTGCCAAGCTTGAAAGAAATTACGAGTTTCCGAAATACCAGCAAATATTTTTTTCACCCAATCTTGATGATACTTGGTGGTAATGATCAGTTCACAAATCCCACTTGGATCACCAAATTTTGTTCTTCTTGATGAAGCGTTCGTCTACAGTAGCAGTTTTTATGTTTAGGTTTCACTCTGTTCTCTGCTATATAGCTAGATGAATTTGGAACTCTAAATCCAACATGGTTTGTAGTGGCTCTTTGAAACTTGACAAAATGAAGGAGTTCTCTGTTTTGTCTCTATGGTTTGTTTCCTCTTCAAGTAGCCCTAGGCACAGAGGGTGGATACGCACTTTCATTGAGAGGGGTTGCCAACTTCCAAGAAATTACGAGTTTTCTAAATACCAGCAAATATTTTTTCACCCAATCTTGATGGTACATAGTGTTTTCGATCGGTACACAAATCCCACTTGACTCACCAAATTTTGTTCTTCTAGGTTGAAGCGTTCGTCTACAGTAGCAGTTTTTATATTTAGGTTTCACTCTGTTCTCTCCTATATAGATAGATGAATTTGGAACTCTAAATCCAATATGGTTTGTAGTAGCTCTTTGAAACTTGAAACAATAAAGGAGTTCTCAGTTTTGTCTCTATGGTTTGTTTCCTCTTCAAGTACCCCTAGGAACAGACTCTGGAAAAGCACTTTCATTTAGTGGGGTTGCCAAGCTTCTAAGAAATAACGAGTTTCCAAAATACCAGCAAATATTTTTTCACGCAATCTTGATGACACTTGGTGGTAATGATCAGTACACAAATCCCACTTGGCTCACCCAAATTTTGTTCTTCTAGGTTGAAGGCGTTCGTCTACAGTAGCAGTTTTTATATTTAGGTTTCACTCTGTTCTCTCCTATATAGATTGATGAATTTGGAACTCTAAATCCAATATGGTTTGTAGTAGCTCTTTGAAACTTGAAACAATAAAGGAGTTCTCAGTTTTGTCTCTATGGTTTGTTTCGCTCTTCAAGTACCCCTAGGAACAGACTCTGGAAAAGCACTTTCATTTAGTGGGGTTGATAAGAAATAACGAGTTTCCGAATTACCAGCAAATATTAATTCACCCAATCTTGATGATACTTGGTGGTGAAGATCGGTACACAAATCCCACTTGGCTCACCAAATTTTGTTCTTTTAGTTTGAAGCGTTCGTCTACAGTAGCAGTTTTTATATTTAGGTTTCACTCTGTTCTCTCCTATGTAGATAGATGAATTTGGAACTCTAAATCCAATATGGTTTGTAGTAGCTCTTTGAAACTTGAAAAAATAAAGGAGTTCTCAGTTTTTCTCTATGGTTTGTTTCCTCTTCAAGTAGCCCCAGGCACAAACGGAGGAAAAGCACTTTCATTGAGAGTGGTTGCCAAGCTTCCAAGAAATTACGAGTTTCCGAAATACCAGCAAATATTTTTTTCACCCAATCTTGATGACACTTGGTGGTAATGATCAGTTCACAAATCCCACTTGGATCACCAAATTTTGTTCTTCTTGATGAAGCGTTCGTCTACAGTAGCAGTTTTTATGTTTAGGTTTCACTCCGTTCTCTGCTATATAGCTAGATGAATTTGGAACTCTAAATCCAACATGTTTGTAGTGGCTGTTTGAAACTTGACAAAATGAAGGAGTTCTCTGTTTTGTCTCTATGGTTTGTTTCCTCTTCAAGTAGCCCTAGGCACAGAGGGTGGATACGCACTTTCATTGAGAGGGGTTGCCAACTTCCAAGAAATACGAGTTTTCGAAATACCAGCAAATATTTTTTCACCCAATCTTGATGGTACATAGTGTTTTCGATCGGTACACAAATCCCACTTGACTCACCAAATTTTGTTCTTCTAGGTTGAAGCGTTCGTCTACAGTAGCAGTTTTTATATTTAGGTTTCACTCTGTTCTCTCCTATATAGATAGATGAATTTGGAACTCTAAATCCAATATGGTTTGTAGTAGCTCTTTGAAACTTGAAACAATAAGGAGTTCTCAGTTTTGTCTCTATGGTTTGTTTCCTCTTCAAGTACCCCTAGGAACAGACTCTGGAAAAGCACTTTCATTTAGTGGGGTTGCCAAGCTTCTAAGAAATAACGAGTTTCCGAAATACCAGCAAATATTTTTTCACGCAATCTTGATGACACTTGGTGGTAATGATCAGTACACAAATCCCACTTGGCTCACCAAATTTTGTTCTTCTAGGTTGAAGCTTCGTCTACAGTAGCAGTTTTTAATTTAGGTTTCACTCTGTTCTCTCCTATATGGATAGATGAATTTGGAACTCTAAAATCCAACATGGTTTGTAGTAGCTCTTTGAAACTTGACAAAATAAAGGAGTTCTCAGTTTTGTCTCTATGGTTTGTTTCCTCTTCAATAGCCTTAGGCAACAGACTGTGGAAAAGCACTTTCAGTGAGTGGGGTTGCCAAGCTTATAAGAAATAACGAGTTTCCGAATTACCAGCAAATATTAATTCACCCAATCTTGATGATACTTGGTGGTGAAGATCGGTACACAAATCCCACTTGGCTCACCAAATTTTGTTCTTTTAGTTTGAAGCGTTCGTCTACAGTAGCAGTTTTTATATTTAGGTTTCACTCTGTTCTCTCCTATATAGTTAGATGAATTTGGAACTCTAAATCCAATATGGTTTGTAGTAGCTCTTTGAAACTTGAAAAAATAAAGGAGTTCTCAGTTTTTTCTCTATGGTTTGTTTCCTCTTCAAGTAGCCCCAGGCACAAACGGAGGAAAAGCACTTTCATTGAGAGTGGATGCCAAGCTTCCAAGAAATTACGAGTTTCCGAAATACCAGCAAATATTTTTTTCACCCAATCTTGATGATACTTGGTGGTAATGATCAGTTCACAAATCCCACTTGGATAACCAAATTTTGTTCTTCTTGATGAAGCGTTCGTCTACAGTAGCAGTTTTTATGTTTAGGTTCACTCTGTTCTCTGCTATATAGCTAGATGAATTTGGAACTCTAAATCCAACATGGTTTGTAGTGGCTCTTTGAAACTTGACAAAATGAAGGAGTTCTCTGTTTTGTCTCTATGGTTTGTTTCCTCTTCAAGTAGCCCTAGGCACAGAGGGTGGATACGCACTTTCATTGAGAGGGGTTGCCAACTTCCAAGAAATTACGAGTTTTCGAAATACCAGCAAATATTTTTTCACCCAATCTTGATGGTACATAGTGTTTTCGATTGGTACACAAATCCCACTTGACTCACCAAATTTTGTTCTTCTAGGTTGAAGCGTTCGTCTACAGTAGCAGTTTTTATATTTAGGTTTCACTCTGTTCTCTCCTATATAGATAGATGAATTTGGAACTCTAAATCCAATATGGTTTGTAGTAGCTCTTTGAAACTTGAAACAATAAAGGAGTTCTCAGTTTTGTCTCTATGGTTTGTTTCCTCTTCAAGTACCCCTAGGAACAGACTCTGGAAAAGCACTTTCATTTAGTGGGGTTGCCAAGCTTCTAAGAAATAACGAGTTTCCGAAATACCAGCAAATATTTTTTCACGCAATCTTGATGACACTTGGTGGTAATGATCAGTACACAAATCCCACTTGGCTCACCAAATTTTGTTCTTCTAGGTTGAAGCGTTCGTCTACAGTAGCAGTTTTTATATTTAGGTTTCACTCTGTTCTCTCCTATATGGATAGATGAATTTGGAACTCTAAATCCAACATGGTTTGTAGTAGCTCTTTGAAACTTGACAAAATACAGGAGTTCTCAGTTTTGTCTGTATGGTTTGTTTCCTCTTCAATAGCCTTAGGCACAGACTGTGGAAAAGCACTTTCAGTGAGTGGGGTTGCCAAGCTTATAAGAAATAACGAGTTTCCGAATTACCAGCAAATATTAATTCACCCAATCTTGATGATACTTGGTGGTGAAGATCGGTACACAAATCCCACTTGGCTCACCAAATTTTGTTCTTTTAGTTTGAAGCGTTCGTCTACAGTAGCAGTTTTTATATTTAGGTTTCACTCTGTTCTCTCCTATATAGATAGATGAATTTGGAACTCTAAATCCAATATGGTTTGTAGTAGCTCTTTGAAACTTGAAAAAATAAAGGAGTTCTCAGTTTTTTCTCTATGGTTTGTTTCCTCTTCAAGTAGCCCCAGGCACAAACGGAGGAAAAGCACTTTCATTGAGAGTGGTTGCCAAGCTTCCAAGAAATTACGAGTTTCCGAAATACCAGCAAATATTTTTTCACCCAATCTTGATGACACTTGGTGGTAATGATCAGTTCACAAATCCCACTTGGATCACCAAATTTTGTTCTTCTTGATGAAGCGTTCGTCTACAGTAGCAGTTTTTATGTTTAGGTTTCACTCTGTTCTCTGCTATATAGCTAGATGAATTTGGAACTCTAAATCCAACATGGTTTGTAGTGGCTCTTTGAAACTTGACAAAATGAAGGAGTTCTCTGTTTTGTCTCTATGGTTTGTTTCCTCTTCAAGTAGCCCTAGGCACAGAGGGTGGATACGCACTTTCATTGAGAGGGGTTGCCAACTTCCAAGAAATTACGAGTTTTCGAAATACCAGCAAATATTTTTTCACCCAATCTTGATGGTACATAGTGTTTTCGATTGGTACACAAATCCCACTTGACTCACCAAATTTTGTTCTTCTAGGTTGAAGCGTTCGTCTACAGTAGCAGTTTTTATATTTAGGTTTCACTCTGTTCTCTCCTATATAGATAGATGAATTTGGAACTCTAAATCCAATATGGTTTGTAGTAGCTCTTTGAAACTTGAAACAATAAAGGAGTTCTCAGTTTTGTCTCTATGGATTGTTTCCTCTTCAAGTACCCCTAGGAACAGACTCTGGAAAAGCACTTTCATTTAGTGGGGTTGCCAAGCTTCTAAGAAATAACGAGTTTCCGAAATACCAGCAAATATTTTTTCACGCAATCTTGATGACACTTGGTGGTAATGATCAGTACACAAATCCCACTTGGCTCACCAAATTTTGTTCTTCTAGGTTGAAGCGTTCGTCTACAGTAGCAGTTTTTATATTTAGGTTTCACTCTGTTCTCTCCTATATGGATAGATGAATTTGGAACTCTAAATCCAACATGGTTTGTAGTAGCTCTTTGAAACTTGACAAAATACAGGAGTTCTCAGTTTTGTCTGTATGGTTTGTTTCCTCTTCAATAGCCTTAGGCACAGACTGTGGAAAAGCACTTTCAGTGAGTGGGGTTGCCAAGCTTATAAGAAATAACGAGTTCCCGAATTACCAGCAAATATTAATTCACCCAATCTTGATGATACTTGGTGGTGAAGATCGGTACACAAATCCCACTTGGCTCACCAAATTTTGTTCTTTTAGTTTGAAGCGTTCGTCTACAGTAGCAGTTTTTATATTTAGGTTTCACTCTGTTCTCTCCTATATAGATAGATGAATTTGGAACTCTAAATCCAATATGGTTTGTAGTAGCTCTTTGAAACTTGAAAAAATAAAGTAGTTCTCAGTTCTTTCTCTATGGTTTGTTTCCTCTTCAAGTAGCCCCAGGCACAAACGGAGGAAAAGCACTTTCATTGAGAGTGGATGCCAAGCTTCCAAGAAATTACGAGTTTCCGAAATACCAGCAAATATTTTTTTCACCCAATCTTGATGATACTTGGTGGTAATGATCAGTTCACAAATCCCACTTGGATCACCAAATTTTGTTCTTCTTGATGAAGCGTTCGTCTACAGTAGCAGTTTTTATGTTTAGGTTTCACTCTGTTCTCTGCTATATAGCTAGATGAATTTGGAACTCTAAATCCAACATGGTTTGTAGTGGCTCTTTGAAACTTGACAAAAAGAAGGAGTTCTCTGTTTTGTCTCTATGGTTTGTTTCCTCTTCAAGTAGCCCTAGGCACAGAGGGTGGATACGCACTTTCATTGAGAGGGGTTGCCAACTTCCAAGAAATACGAGTTTCGAAATAACCAGCAAATATTTTTTCTCCCAATCTTGATGGTACATAGTGTTTTCGATCAGTACACAAATCCCACTTGACTCACCAAATTTTGTTCTTCTAGGTTGAAGCGTTCGTCTACAGTAGCAGTTTTTATATTTAGGTTTCACTCTGTTCTCTCCTATATAGATAGATGAATTTGGAACTCTAAATCCAATATGGTTTGTAGTAGCTCTTTGAAACTTGAAACAATAAAGGAGTTCTCAGTTTTGTCTCTATGGTTTGTTTCCTCTTCAAGTACCCCTAGGAACAGACTCTGGAAAAGGACTTTCATTTAGTGGGGTTGCCAAGCTTCTAAGAAATAACGAGTTTCCGAAATACCAGCAAATATTTTTTCACGCAATCTTGATGACACTTGGCGGTAATGATCAGTACACAAATCGCACTTGGCTCACCAAATTTTGTTCTTCTAGGTTGAAGCGTTCGTCTACAGTAGCAGTTTTTATATTTAGGTTTCACTCTGTTCTCTCCTATATGGATAGATGAATTTGGAACTCTAAATCCAACATGGTTTGTAGTAGCTCTTTGAAACTTGACAAAATAAAGGAGTTCTCAGTTTTGTCTCTATGGTTTGTTTCCTCTTCAATAGCCTTAGGCACAGACTGTGGAAAAGCACTTTCAGTGAGTGGGGTTGCCAAGCTTATAAGAAATAACGAGTTTCCGAATTACCAGCAAAATATAATTCACCCAATCTTGATGATACTTGGTGGTGAAGATCGGCACCCAAATCCCACTTGGCTCACCAAATTTTGTTCTTTTAGTTTGAAGCGTTCGTCTACAGTAGCAGTTTTTATATTTAGGTTTCACTCTGTTCTCTCTTATATAGATAGATGAATTTGGAACTCTAAATCCAATATGGTTTGTAGTAGCTCTTTGAAACTTGAAAAATAAAGGAGTTCTCAGCTTTTTCTCTATGGTTTGTTTCCTCTTCAAGTAGCCCCAGGCACAAACGGAGGAAAAGCACTTTCATTGAGAGTGGTTGCCAAGCTTCCAAGAAATTACGAGTTTCCGAAATACCAGCAAATATTTTTTTCACCCAATCTTGATGATACTTGGTGGTAATGATCAGTTCACAAATCCCACTTGGATCACCAAATTTTGTTCTTCTTGATGAAGCGTTCGTCTACAGTAGCAGTTTTTATGTTTAGGTTTCACTCTGTTCTCTGCTATATAGCTAGATGAATTTGGAACTCTAAATCCAACATGGTTTGTAGTGGCTCTTTGAAACTTGACAAAATGAAGGAGTTCTCTGTTTTGTCTCTATGGTTTGTTTCCTCTTCAAGTAGCCTAGGCACAGAGGGTGGATACGCACTTTCATTGAGAGGGGTTGCCAACTTCCAAGAAATTACGAGTTTTCGAAATACCAGCAAATATTTTTTCACCCAATCTTGATGGTACATAGTGTTTCGATCGGTACACAAATCCCACTTGACTCACCAAATTTTGTTCTTCTAGGTTGAAGCGTTCGTCTACAGTAGCAGTTTTTATATTTAGGTTTCACTCTGTTCTCTCCTATATAGATAGATGAATTTGGAACTCTAAATCCAATATGGTTTGTAGTAGCTCTTTGAAACTTGACAAAATAAAGGAGTTCTCAGTTTTGTCTCTATGGTTTGTTTCCTCTTCAAGTACCCCTAGGAACAGACTCTGGAAAAGCACTTTCATTTAGTGGTGTTGCCAAGCTTCTAAGAAATAACGAGTTTCCGAAATACCAGCAAATATTTTTTCACGCAATCTTGATGACACTTGGTGGTAATGATCAGTACACAAATCCCACTTGGCTCACCAAATTTTGTTCTTTTAGTTTGAAGCGTTCGTCTACAGTAGCAGTTTTTATATTTAGGTTTCACTCTGTTCTCTCCTATATAGATAGATGAATTTGGAACTCTAAATTCAATATGGTTTGTAGTAGCTCTTTGAAACTTGAAAAAATAAAGGAGTTCTCAGCTTTTTCTCTATGGTTTGTTTCCTCTTCAAGTAGCCCCAGGCACAAACGGAGGAAAAGCACTTTCATTGAGAGTGGTTGCCAAGCTTCCAAGAAATTACGAGTTTCCGAAATACCTGCAAATATTTTTTTCCCCCAATCTTGATGATACTTGGTGGTAATGATCAGTTCACAAATCCCACTTGGATCACCAAATTTTGTTCTTCTTGATGAAGCGTTCGTCTACAGTAGCAGTTTTTATGTTTAGGTTTCACTCTGTTTTCTGCTATATAGATAGATGAATTTGGAACTCTAAATCCAACATGGTTTGTAGTGGCTCTTTGAAACTTGACAAAATAAAGGAGTTCTCTGTTTTGTCTCTATGGTTTGTTTCCTCTTCAAGTAGCCCTAGGCACAGACGGTGGATACGCACTTCATTGAGAGAGGTTGCCAAGCTTCTAAGAAATAACGAGTTTCTGAAATACCAGCAAATATTTTTTCATCCAAACTTGAGGATACTTGGTGGTGATGATCAGTATACAAATCCCACTTGGCTCAACAAATTTTGTTCTTGTAGGTTGAAGCGTTCGTCTACAGTAGCAATTTTTTTATTAAGGTTTCACTCTGTTCTCTCCTATATGGATATGTAGTAAGCCATTGTTGTAAATTGTGCCCGCCATTAGAAGATGGCGCCGGCTTCCACTGTGGCCTGTGATAAATCAAATTCTTTTGTGGAGAGTTGGCACGCTATCTCTTGCCACCCTATAAGAAAGACCCACGCGGCGGTTTAAGATTGGTACGTGGGAGGCTTTATTAGGCTGTGCTTGGGCCCTCGAGAGAGAAGAAGAAGAAAGAAAGGGAGTCACTAAAGATACTTAAATCAAGGCCTGAATAAACTGCTGAAAGAAGATTCCTGAGTTGCGTCTTCCTTGCGGGCTAGGGGTCGCGACAAGTGGTGCCGAGACCCGGGATCCAGAACTTTCAGCAGTCAGGGGTGGTGCACCAATTAGTCCCAGGTAAGGTGGGACCCGCGATTAAAGTGGAGATTAGTCCCAGGTTAATTGGGACCTGCGATTAAAGCAGAGAATTAGTCCCAGGTTAATTGGGACACCGGTTAAAGCGGAGATTAGTCCTAGGTAATTTAGGACCCGCTGTCAAGGCGGCAGCTTCTCTGTAAAGCCAGAGAGAGCATTAAATCTTATTGCAGCTGCACTGTGTACTTTTGCTCTTACTTTCACTCTTGTTTGTTGTGTGTCTTTTGTTGTGTCATGGGGGCCGTATCTTCAAGTCCGCTTCTCCTGGCCCTAGATAACCTGTTACGTTCCAAGAGCCTAAAAGTGAAACGTAGTACTTTACAGAGATTTTTACAAAAGACAGATATTGCTGCATCGTGGTTTCCGTTCTGGGGCAGCTTTACTCTGCCTAGCTGGGATAAGTTAGGCACAGACCTTGACTTTGCTTCTGAGCAGGGCATATTAGAGGGTGGGGTGATACCCCTTTGGAAGATGATTCGTAGTTGCCTCACAGATAGCAGATGTCAGGAAGCAATTACTAAAGGACAAGAAGTTTTAGAGCAGTTACATGAAGAAAAATCAGAAATGGCAGGCAGTGAGGTATTTCAGGAGGGTGGGAGTGTGCGGAGCGAGAAACAGGGGAGGAAACAATTTATCTCCGGCAGGCAGTGACGTATTTCAGGAGGATGGCAGTGTGCGAAGCAGAGAAACAGGGGAGGAGGCGATTGTCTCTGGCACGGAGTGAAATATTTCAGGAGGGAGGGGAATGTGCAGAGCGAGAAACGGGGGAGGAAACGCTTGTATCCAGATCTCAGTACACTGCGCACACTCCCATGCAAAAGTGGGTCAGAAGAGGAGGAGGATGAACAGGAGGAGCTCGGGAGACTGTCTCGGCAGCTAGGGAGTTTAACTATGGGAGAAGGGAACAAAAATAAACAGGAGCTCAGAAAAAAAAAAAAAAAGATCCTCTGGACCCGCCGTCGTACGGTGGGGGTGTTTCGAGGAGAGCTTTCCATGCCTGAACATAGAGGGGGCTGTTAACATTTTTACTGATGGTTCCAAGTCTGGAATGGGAGCCTACGTAATTAATGACTCTCCCCCTATTCAGCATCAATTTGCTCCTGGAAATCCACAATGGGTAGAACTACAAATTGTTATTGAAGTTTTTTAAACAGTGTTCTTTTCCTTTTAATCTTATTTCAGACTCCAGCTATGTGGTACAAGCACTAAAAGTCCTGGAGGCCGTGGGAACTATTAGTGATGCCCACAATGTGTCTGTTTACTTTACTCAGCTTCAACAGCTTATCTCTAACTGCACTGCTTCTTTTTATCCAATGCATATCAGGGCTCACACCTCTCTTCTGGTCCATTATCCCAAGGTAATGCCTGTGCGGACTTAGCCACTAAAAGTCAATGATATGCTTGGCTTCCTCCTTAGAGGGGGCTAAATTGTTTCACCAAAACTTCCATGTTAATGCATTAACGCTGCGCAGGCGTTTTTCCATTTCAAGAGCGGATGCTCGGCAGATAGTATTGCAATGTCCCCATTGTGTCACATTTCTTCATCCCCCTAATTATGGAGTAAACCCACGGGGATTAAAGCCATTGGTTGTTTGGCAAATGGATGTGACACATATACCTGACTTTGGTAACCTTAAGTATGTGCATGTTTCCGTTGATACGTGCTCTGGAATTATCCATGCTTCTGCTTTATCGGGAGAAAAGGCACGTAATGTCATTACTCACTGTTTAGAGGCATGGGCAGCATGGGTGCACCTGCATCCCTTAAGACTGATAATGGACCTGCTTATACTGGCAGACAATTTACAGCTTTTTGTTTTACTATGGGAGTGCAACTTACTCATGGTTTGCCTTATAATCCTCAAGGACAAGGCATTGTTGAGCGTGCTCATCGCACCTTAAAGGAAACTTTACAAAAACAAAAAGGGGGAATAGGAGCTGAACACACTCCTAAAGAACGCCTGTCCTTAGCTCTCTTTACCATTAATTTTTGAATTTGGATATTCATGGTCGCTCTGCGGCCGATAGACATGTGTCCCCTCAGCCCTCTGTGATTGGCTATGTTAAGTGGAAGGATGTTCTTACGGGCCAATGGAATGGCCCTGACCCCGTGCTGACATGGGCACGAGGATCTGTATGTGTTTTTCCCCAGGATCGTACGGAACCGTTGTGGGTCCCTGAACGCTTGACAAGAAGAGTCTCGACATCAGCTGACCAGCAACAAGAGATACCACAGCAATCCTGTGATGAGGATCTTCATTCTGCTAAGTGCTCTGGCTCTGGTGCTGGTGCCGATGGCACAGGCGACACCAATGCGGTGGTGGGCAGTGGCACGGGCCTGGCCAATGCCAATGCCGGTTCATGGTAATTCTAATGTCCTCCCCACTCTTTTTTCTACCTCATGTGAGATGTCTGCTCCCTGTGCCTCTCCTAGAGGGGACATGGAGAGAATTTTTAATCAATCTCAAGTTAATCTTACAGGAGTTTTTTGTTTCAGCCTTAGAAACGCTAATTGCATTAGCCTTAAGACCAAAAATTTGACTAACTGGGAGGAGCCATTACGGTCCAATCAGGTCTCAGGAAGCATTATCAGTGCTGTATTGAGCAAAGTTAGCTTCGGGGAAACAATCAGGCTCAGGGACCCCCGCAAAGAGCAGCTCTGCTCTCAACATAACTACCTTGGCTATTATCTCTGAGGTACTAATCCCAGTGCCTCCTTCTTCTAGTAGTATTTATAAGGCCACTCATTTTAAGGCCTCTCCTTACTGTTCCCCTAATCTTGGTTTCCCCCCAACATTTACGCCTTGTCAGGATCATTCTTGGGAGAAACATCAAGTTGCTAAAGGTTTCTCCCTTTCCCCCTCTCTTAAGAGGTATGTTTATAACTTTAACAATAGTGCCAGCTCCTCTACAGGAGTAGGTTGGTCCTGGTTTCAATGGCTGATTTCTAATGAAAAGGGGGCTTCAGCCGATATTTCTGCATTGGCTCAGTTGCTAGGAGCCAAAAGTTGGCTGGCTAATATTTCTGGTACTGTTAGGGAAAGTGAACATGTAATAGACTTACATCTGTTTCCATTCAACTCTCTGTTGTATAATGCCACATTGCCTCCTGCAATGGTCTGTGTCCAATCCCCCTTTCTTATTCCTTTTGGCTAAGGCCACCTCATCGGGGATGCTGGATTGTTCTCATACTACCTGTCTCTTATCTGAGTGTTTGGAATGGTTCCTGGACTGTAGCAGTGGTTATGAAAATTCCAACTTTTGTCCCAATTCCCGGTCACTGCGGATCCTGATAAATTCCCTATTGTTGAGCTACTTAGAGTCTGCAGAGATTTTGGGATCACAGCGGCTATAGTGACAGCCGTGGCGATATCTGCTGCTGCAGCGGTTACGGCCGGAGTGGCTATGGCCAATCAAGTACAAACTGCTGCCACCATTAATCAAGTTGTCCACAACTTCCACCATACTTGAATCCCAAAATACAATTAATCAACATATTGTCAGGGATTTTAGCTGCCAACCAAAGAATAGACTTACTCCAAACTCAGGTAGAAGAATTGGCTGACTTAGTTCTTTTGGGTTGTGTTGACCAACGTGCACATTTATGCATAACCTCTGTCAGATTTAATGATTCCAGGAATGCTTCCCACATCATTGGCGAATATCTGGCTGGAAATTGGTCCATGGAAGCGGAAGACATGATCCAGTCTCAACTAACCCAGATAGCTGTCCTGAATAACACCCGTGTTGATCCCATGACTTTGGGTCAATTCACCGATTGGATATCTTCTGCTTTTTCCTTTTTTAAAGAGTGGGTGGGGGTAGGCATTTTTGGTGCAATGTGTTGCTTCGGTATGTTTCTCTGTTTGTGGTTTCTCTGTCGCCTCAAGGCCCGCAATGCTCACGATAAGGCTATGATCATCCAAGCTCTTGCAGCTTTAGAAAATGGCAATTCACCTCAAGTCTGGCTTGCGCAGCTTAAACAGTAAATCTTTGACATGGTCGTTGCACCCCAAGTTGTTATAACATTGCACTGGGATCGACATGTCTTTCCTCGTTATTCTCTTAGTGTTGGAAAGCCCTTGCACTCTGCCGGTCTAGCTGCCATTGCACGCAGGTGGGTTTCCACACTAATGCTTCTCTATCGCCTTAAAGTCCGTGCCTTTCTTTCAGGGTGCTGTCAACTCGTTTGTCATTGTGTACAGCCACAGAACAGCCTCAGCTGTCCCCCTTCGTCCACCTTCATCACGATGCAGGATGCAAGGCAAAGCACTGCACTTGAGTGATCCCTCAACGGACCTCAAGGAAAGCATGTCCTATTGCATGCGGGTTTGACATTCACACCCCCGCCCTACGAAAAAAGGCGTCGGCTGATATCGGGTCAGGTCTGGGGAAGGCGCCTCCTTAGGACTGAAACATACATTGCAGCCACTTCTGCACAGTAGGATAGGACCTCTACTTTCGCCTGCATTGTTTTATAATTTAGAAGGGGGAACTGTAGTAAGCCATTGTTGTAAATTGTGGCCGCCATTAGAAGATGGCGCCGGCTTCCACTGTGGCCTGTGATAAATCAAATTCCTTTGTGGAAAGTTGGCACGCTATCTCTTGCCACCCTATAAGAAAGACCCACGCGGCGGTTTAAGATTGGTACGTGGGAGGCTTTATTAGGCTGTGCTTGGGCCCTCGAGAGAGAAGAAGAAGAAAGAAAGGGAGTCACTAAAAGATACTTAAATCAAGGCCTGAATAAACTGCTGAAAGAAGATTCCTGAGTTGCGTCTTCCTTGCGGGCAAGGGGTCGCGACATGGATAGATGAATTTGGAACTCCAAATCCAACATGGTTTGTAGTAGCTCTTTGAAACTTGACAAAATAAAGGAGTTCTCAGTTTTTTCTCTATGGTTTGTTTCCTCTTCAAGTAGCCCTAGGCAGAGACTGTGGAAAAGCACTTTCATTGAGAGGGGTTGCCAAGCTTCTAAGAAATAACGAGTTCCGAAATACCAGCAAATATTTTTTCATCCAATCTTGAGGATACTTGGTGGTGATGATCAGTATACAAATCCCACTTGGCTCAACAAATTTTGTTCTTGTAGGTTGAAGCGTTCGTCTACAGTAGCAATTTTTTTATTTAGGTTTCACTCTGTTCTCTCCTTTATAGATAGATGAATTTGGAACTCTAAATCCAACATGGTTTGTAGTAGCTCTTTGAAAATTGACAAAATAAAGGAGTTCTCAGTTTTGTCTCTATGATTTGTTTTCGCTTCAAGTAGCCCTAAGCAGTGAATGTGGAAAAGCACTTTCCTTGAGAGGGGTTGCCAAGCTTCCAAGAAATTACGAGTTTCCGAAATACCAGGAAATATTTTTTCACCCAATCTTGATGATACATGGTGTTTACGATCGGTACACAAATCCCACTTGACTCACCAAATTTTGTTCTTCTATGTTGAAGCGTTCGTTTTCAGTAGCAGTTTTTATTTTTATCTTTCACTCTGTTCTCTCCTATATAGATAGATGAATTTGGATCTCTAAATCCAATATGGTTTGTAGTAGCTCTTTGAAACTTGACAAAATAAAGGAGTTCTCAGTTTCGTCTCTATGTTTTGTTTCTGTTTCATGTAGCCCTAGGCACAGACGGTGGATACGCACTTTCATTGAGAGGGATTGCCAAACTTCCAAGAAATTACGAGTTTCCGAAATACCAGCAAATATTTTTTCACCCAATCCTGATGATACATGGTGATATTGATCAGTTCACAAATCCCACTTGGATCACCAAATTTTGTTCTTCTTGGTTGAAGCGTTCGTCTACATTAGCAGTTTTTATGTTTAGGTTTCACTCTGTTCTCTCCTATATAGCTAGATGAATTTGGAACTCTAAATCCAACATGGTTTGTAGTGGCTCTTTGAAACTTGACAAAATGAAGGAGTTCTCTGTTTTGTCTCTATGGTTTGTTTCCTCTTCAAGTAGCCCTAGGCACAGAGGGTGGATACGCACTTTCATTGAGAGGGGTTGCCAACTTCCAAGAAATTACGAGTTTTCGAAATACCAGCAAATATTTTTTCACCCAATCTTGATGGTACATAGTGTTTTCGATCGGTACACAAATCCCACTTGACTCACCAAATTTTGTTCTTCTAGGTTGAAGCGTTCGTCTACAGTAGCAGTTTTTATATTTAGGTTTCACTCTGTTCTATCCTATATAGATAGATGAATTTGGAACTCTAAATCCAATATGGTTTGTAGTAGCTCTTTGAAACTTGAAACAATAAAGGAGTTCTCAGTTTTGTCTCTATGGTTTGTTTCCTCTTCAAGTACCCCTAGGAACAGACTCTGGAAAAGCACTTTCATTTAGTGGGGTTGCCAATCTTCGAAGAAATAACGAGTTTCCGAAATACCAGCAAATATTTTTTCACGCAATCTTGATGACACTTGGTGGTAATGATCAGTACACAAATCCCACTTGGCTCACCAAATTTTGTTCTTCTAGGTTGAAGCGTTCGTCTACAGTAGCAGTTTTTATATTTAGGTTTCACTCTGTTCTCTCCTATATGGATAGATGAATTTGGAACTCTAAATCCAACATGGTTTGTAGTAGCTCTTTGAAACTTGACAAAATAAAGGAGTTCTCAGTTTTGTCTCTATGGTTTGATTCCTCTTCAAGTAGCCCTAGGCACAGCCTGTGGAAAAGCACTTTCATTGAGAGGGGTTGCCAAGCTTCTAAGAAATAACGAGTTTCCGAAATACCAGCAAATATTTTTTCACCCAATCTTGATTATACTTGGTGGTAATGATCAGTACACAAATCCCATTTGGCTCACCAAATTTTGTTCTTCTAGGTTGAAGAGTTCGTCTTCAGTAGCAGTTTTTAGGTTTAGGTTTCACTATGTTATCTCCTATATAGGTAGATGAATTTGGAACTCTAAATCCATCATGGTTTGTAGTGGGTCTTTGAAACCTGACAAAATAAAGGAGTTCTCAGTTTTGTCGCTATGGTTTCTTTCCTCTTCAAGTAGCCCCAGGCACAAACGGAGGAAAAGCACTTTCATTGAGAGGGGTTGCCAAGCTTCCAAGAAATTACGAGTTTTAGAAATACCAGCAAATATTTTTTCACCCAATCTTGATGATACTTGGTGTTAATGATCAGTTCACAAATCCCACTTGGATCACCAAATTTTGTTCTTCTTGGTTGAAGCGTTCGTGTACAGTAGCAGTTTTTATATTTAGGTTTCACTCTGTTCTCTGCTATATAGATAGATGACTTTGGAACTCTAAATCCAACATGGTTTGTAGTGGCTCTTTGAAACTTGACAAAATAAAGGAGTTCTCTGTTTTTTCTCCATGTTTTGTTTCCTTTTCAAGTAGCCCTAGGCACAGACGGTGGATACGCACTTTCCTTGAGAGGGGTTGCCAAGGTTCCAAGAAATTACGAGTTTCCGAAATACCAGCAAATATTTTTTCAACCAATCTTGATGATACTTGGTGTTTACGATCGGTACACAAGTCCCACTTGACTCACCAAATTTTGTTCTTCTAGGTTGAAGCGTTCGTTTTCAGTAGCAGTTTTTATATTTCGGTTTCACTCTGTTCTCTCCTATATAGATAGATGAATTTGGAACTCTAAATCCAACATGGTTTGTAGTGGCTCTTTGAAACTTGACAAAATAAAGGAGTTCCCAGTTTTGTCTCAATGGTTTGTTTCCTCTTCAAGTACCCCTAGGAACAGACTGTGGAGAAGCACTTTCAGTGAGTGGGGTTTCCAAGCTTCTAAGAAATAACGAGTTTCCGAATTACCAGCAAATATTAATTCACCCAATACTGATGATACTTGGTGGTGAAGATTGGTACACAAATCCCACTTGGCTCACCAAATTTTGTTCTTCTAGGTTGAAGCGTTCGTCTACAGTAGCAGTTTTTATACTTAGGTTTCACTCTGTTCTCTACTATATAGATAGATGAATTTGGAACTCTAAATCCAATATGGTTTGTAGTAGCTCTTTGAAACTTGAAAAAATAAAGGACTTCTCATTTTTGTCTCTGTGATTTTTTTCTGCTTCAAGTAGCCCTAAGCAGAGACTGTGGAAAAGCACTTTCATTGAGAGGGGTTGCCAAGCTTCCAAGAAATTACGAGTTTCCGAAATACCAGAAAATATTTTTTCACCCAATCTTGATGATACTTGGTGTTTACTATCGGTACACAAATCCCACTTGACTCACCAAATTTTGTTCTTCTAGGTTGAAGCATTCGTTTTCAGTAGCAGTTTTTATATTTCTGTTTCACTCTGTTCTCTCCTATATCGATAGATGATTTTGGAACTCTAAATCCAACATGGTTTGTAGTAGCTCTTTGAAACTTGAAAAAATAAAGGAGTTCTCAGTTTTCTCTCAATGGTTTGTTTCCACTTCAAGTACCCCTAGGAACAGACTGTGGAAAAGCACTTTCAGTGAGTGGGGTTGCCAAGCTTCTAAGAAATAGCGAGTTTCCGAAATACCAGCAAATATTTTTTCATCCAATCTTGAGGATACTTGGTGGTGATGATCAGTATAGAAATCCCCACTTGGCTCAACAAATTTTGTTCTTCTAGGTTGAAGCGTTCATCTACAGTAGCAGTTTTTATATTTAGGTTTCACTCTGTTCTCTCCAATACGGATAGATGGATTTGGAACTCTAAATCCAATATGGTTTGTAGTAGCTCTTTGAAACTAGACAAAGTAAAGGAGTTCTCAGTTTTGTCTCTATGATTTGTTTCCGCCTCATGTAGCCCTAAGCAGAGACTGTGGAAAATCACTTTCATTGAAAGGGGTTGGCAAGCTTCCAAGAAATTACGAGTTTCCGAAATACCAGCAAATATTTTGTCACCCAATGTTGACGATATGTGGTGGTAATGATCGGTATCCAAATCCCACTTGGCTCACCAAATTTGTTCTAGGTTGAAGCGTTCGTCTACAGTAGCAGTTTTTATGTTTAGATTTCACTCTGTTCTCTGCTATATAGATGGATGAATTTGGAACTCTAAATCCAACATGGTTTGTAGTAGCTCTTTGAAACTTAACAAAATAAAGCAGTTCTCAGATTTGTCTCTATGGTTTGTTTCCTCTTCAAGTAGCCCCAGGCACAAACGGAGGAAAAGCACTTTCATTGAGAGGGGTTGCCAAGCTTCCAAGAAATTACGAGTTTTAGAAATACCAGCAAATATTTTTTCACCCAATCTTGATGATACTTGGTGTTAATGATCAGTTCACAAATCCCACTTGGATCACCAAATTTTGTTCTTCTTGGTTGAAGCGTTCGTGTACAGTAGCAGTTTTTATATTTAGGTTTCACTCTGTTCTCTGCTATATAGATAGATGACTTTGGAACTCTAAATCCAACATGGTTTGTAGTGGCTCTTTGAAACTTGACAAAATAAAGGAGTTCTCTGTTTTTTCTCCATGTTTTGTTTCCTTTTCAAGTAGCCCTAGGCACAGACGGTGGATACGCACTTTCCTTGAGAGGGGTTGCCAAGGTTCCAAGAAATTACGAGTTTCCGAAATACCAGCAAATATTTTTTCAACCAATCTTGATGATACTTGGTGTTTACGATCGGTACACAAGTCCCACTTGACTCACCAAATTTTGTTCTTCTAGGTTGAAGCGTTCGTTTTCAGTAGCAGTTTTTATATTTCGGTTTCACTCTGTTCTCTCCTATATAGATAGATGAATTTGGAACTCTAAATCCAACATGGTTTGTAGTGGCTCTTTGAAACTTGACAAAATAAAGGAGTTCCCAGTTTTGTCTCAATGGTTTGTTTCCTCTTCAAGTACCCCTAGGAACAGACTGTGGAGAAGCACTTTCAGTGAGTGGGGTTTCCAAGCTTCTAAGAAATAACGAGTTTCCGAATTACCAGCAAATATTAATTCACCCAATCCTGATGATACTTGGTGGTGAAGATTGGTACACAAATCCCACTTGGCTCACCAAATTTTGTTCTTCTAGGTTGAAGCGTTCGTCTACAGTAGCAGTTTTTATACTTAGGTTTCACTCTGTTCTCTACTATATAGATAGATGAATTTGGAACTCTAAATCCAATATGGTTTGTAGTAGCTCTTTGAAACTTGAAAAAATAAAGGACTTCTCATTTTTGTCTCTGTGATTTTTTTCTGCTTCAAGTAGCCCTAAGCAGAGACTGTGGAAAAGCACTTTCATTGAGAGGGGTTGCCAAGCTTCCAAGAAATTACGAGTTTCCGAAATACCAGAAAATATTTTTTCACCCAATCTTGATGGTACTTGGTGTTTACTATCGGTACACAAATCCCACTTGACTCACCAAATTTTGTTCTTCTAGGTTGAAGCATTCGTTTTCAGTAGCAGTTTTTATATTTCTGTTTCACTCTGTTCTCTCCTATATCGATAGATGATTTTGGAACTCTAAATCCAACATGGTTTGTAGTAGCTCTTTGAAACTTGAAAAAATAAAGGAGTTCTCAGTTTTCTCTCAATGGTTTGTTTCCACTTCAAGTACCCCTAGGAACAGACTGTGGAAAAGCACTTTCAGTGAGTGGGGTTGCCAAGCTTCTAAGAAATAGCGAGTTTCCGAAATACCAGCAAATATTTTTTCATCCAATCTTGAGGATACTTGGTGGTGATGATCAGTATAGAAAT